>NW_005359064.1:493970-565741 GCF_000412655.1 Myotis brandtii | reverse complement strand
CCTGCACACTCCCCACTGGGGATGTGCCCGCAACCAAGATACACGCCCTTGACTGGAATCGAACCTGGGACCCTTGAGTCCGAAGACCGATACTCTATCCACTGAGCCAAACCAGTTAGAGCAATTAATTCCCTTTTAATGTGCACGAATTTTGGGCACCAGGCTACTAGTGTAAGAGAAAGCTTTATAAATATCCCACTAGTGTATAGAAGAATGATGTGATAAAAAAGCCGAAGAGTGCTACTACTTTTTTTTCAGCAGATATGCACTCAGTGGCAGCTATGTGCAAGGCCCAATACCAGATCTGTGGAGGATCACAATTTTGTCCTCCAGAAATTTATACCACCCATTTAAAAAAATAAAAAGGAAAATTACTAGATTACATAGAGGAGATATTAGAGTAGGTTTCACAAAAATAAATAGGCAATCAATAAAAATACCTTTTGTAGATTTGATTGAAAATAGGAAATAAATAGGTAAACAATAGAAATTCAAAAACAATGCACCTAGAGGGAGGGAGGAGCAGAGCCTTGAGACACAGAACATTCATTTCAATTTCAATCACTAGAAGGTATATGTAAGGAAACTCTAATGTACATTGTTTTGTTTTTTTTAGAGAGGAAGGCAGAGAGAGAAACATCCATGTGAGAGTGAATCATCAATCAAGATCAGATCTTGTGACCAGGAAGCAACTGCAAGTGCCTATTTGAGAATTGCAGGGAGCATTGGTGACACAGGAAGAAAATCCAGCCAAGAAAGCATGCTATATCTGGCCTGCTGTCCTAGTGGAGAGGAGCTTAATCCTGAAGGGTCATGCTGAGTAATGGTGCAACGATCAAGCCTCAAAATTATTCCATTTGAGGTATTATATCAATGCTTAAGAGTCGTTGTGTGAGAGCTTCCCCCAGAGAATGCTAATTCCAAGGCATCCCCAGCCTGCCTTGCTGATGGGCAGAAGACACTTTCAAGGTTCTGAGGAGGAACGCCCAGAACAACTGAAAGATCAGATGAAGTAAGGGATACGGACAGAGCCAGCTAAGGTGATTCTCTTCAGCTTTGACAAGAATCTCTCCACCAGGCAGGGGTCATCTTGCACCCATACCGCAATGTAAAAGAGGGTCTGTATCATCTCAGCTTTGCCAACAGAATGTGTCATGATTCTGAATTTTTGCCAATCTACTGGGTGATACAAGTTATTTTGGCATCAGTGCTGTTTTAATTTGCATTTCTCTTACTCTGAGTGAACTTAAACATCCATACATAGGTCTAAGAGTCATTTCCATAACCATTTATATGAACTGTCTATTCATGTATCTTATCCATTTTTCCTCTGAGTTCTTGGTCTTTAATTTTTTAAGAATTATTTCATATGAGAGAGCCTATAGCTTTCTAATACATGTTACAGGTATTTTTTCCCAGTGTGTCATTTCTCTTTTGATTCTGCTTATAGTATTTCTGTCATGGAAATTTCTATCTTTAATTTTTCATACTGTTTAAGATAAACTTATCTATTTTTTTTGTTCCATCTGGATTTTGAGTCATAGGAAGGCTTTTTGATATGCAGCTGATAAGTGAATTCACCCATTTTTATTTTAGTTTTTTGCCTGGCTTCATTTTTCCCTTTAATTTTCTTTTCCCCTCCCCCCTTATATTGGTTGCAAGAGTGGGATAAATAAATGGAACACAGGAGACTTTTAGGGCAAAGAAACTATTATTCTAATATGATTCTGTAATGGTATGCATGTCATGTATTTATCAGAACCCATAAAATACACAACACAAAAAAGCCAATCCTAATGTAAAGTATGAACTTATGTTAATAGTATTCTATCAATATTGGCTAGTCAATTGCAATATATGCACCACACAAATGCAAGATCTTAAAAATAGGGGAAATAGGGAAGAGAAAGGGTATATGGGAATTTTTTGTACTTAATTTTTTTATAAACCTAAAACTACTAAAAAAAATACGTTAAATTAAAACAGTGTGGAACTGGCATAATGACAGACATATGGAATAGAATAGGCAGCCCAGAAATAAACTCACATATATGGTCAAATTATTTCTGACAATGGTGCCACGACCATTCAATGGGAAAGGTCAATCTATTCAACAAATAGTGTTAGGAAAATTGTACATCCACATGGAAAAGTGAATGAAGTTGGACCCTTACCTCAAACCATACACACAAATTAACTCAAAATGTATCAAAGACCTAAACATAAGATTGAAACAATAAAACTCCTGAAAGAAAACATGGGGGAAAGTTTCATGATATTATATTTGGCAATGATTTCTTGGATAGGACATCAAAAGCACAGGCAACAAAAGAAAAAATAGACAAACTGGACTACTTCAAAATTTAAAATGTCTGTGGATCAAGGCACAGTCAACAGAGTGGGGAAAAAACCAACCCACTAAATGAAAAAAAATTTTCAAAGCATAAATCTCATAAGGAATTAATACACAGAATATATAAAGGATTCCTAAAACAACAGCAAAAACAACCTGATTAAACAACTTGAATAGACATTTCCCCAAAGAAAATATACAAATGAACACTAAGCACATGAAAAGATGTTCAACATCTCTAATAATTAGAAAAATACAAGTCACTACCACAATGAGATACCAACTCATGCCCACTATGATGCCTATTCTTAAAAAAAAAAAGTAACCAGTATTGGTAATGATGTAGAGGAATAACCATTTTCTGTTGTTGGTGGAAATGTAAAATGGTGTGTCCGCTGTGAAAAACAGTAGGGTGGGACCTCAAAATTAAAAACAGAATTACCATATGAGTCAGTAATTCTATTTCTAGGAATTTATCCCCCAAAATTTAAATCAAGGTCTCAAAGTGATCATTTTTACACCCATATTCATTTCAGCATTATTCACAATAGCCAGTAGTGGAAGCAACCCAAGTGATAAGCAAATGGATAAACAAAATGTGGTATATAAATACAATGGAATACCATTTGGCCTTAAAGAGGAAGGAAGTTCTGATACATGCTACAACATGAATGAACTTTGAGGACATTATGCCAAGTGAAACAAACCAGACACAAAAGGACAAACACTGTATGATTCCACTTATATGAGGTACATAGAGTAGTCAAATTCATAGAGACAGAGTTGAATGATAGGTACCAGGAGCTAGGGGGAAAGATGGGAGAAATGAGGAGTTTGTGTTTAATTGGTACAAAGTTTCAGTTTTGCAAGTTTAAAAGAGTTCTGGAGACTGGTTATTCAACAATGTGAAAGTACTTAACAGTACTGAACTGTATATCTAAAAAACGGTTAACATGGTAGCATTTGTTATGTGTATTTTACCACTATTAAAAATAAAACAAAATAGAGTCTAATAATTTTTTTAAAATCCATCTTTTCCCACTAATTTAAAAATCCACTTTCATGCCCGGCCAGTGTCTCAGTGGTTGAGCTTCGATCTATGAACCAGGAGGTCACGGTTCGATTCCCGGACTGGGCACATGCCTGGGTTGTAAGCTTGATCTCCGGTGTGGGGCGTGCAGGAGGCAGTCAATCAAAGATTCTCTCTCTTATGTTTCTATCTCTCTCTCCCTCTCCCTTCCTCTCTGAAAGCAATAAAAGTATACTTAATAATAATAAAAACCATGTGTGCTTGGGTCTATTTCTGGATTTTTCCCCCTAAGAGCCAACTGGTATACTGGTTAGCATCACATTATGCCATCACTGAGGCTCTAGAGCAGTGGTTCTCAACCTTCCTAATGCCTTGACCCTTTAATACAGTTCCTTGTGTTGTGGTGACCCCCAACCATAAAATTATTTTCATTGCTACTTCATAACTGTAATTTTGCTACTGTTATGAATCGTAATCTAAATATCTGATATGCAGGATGTATTTTCATTGTTACAAATTGAACATAATTAAAGCATAGTGATTAATCACAAAAACAATATGTAATTATATATGTGTTTTCCGATGGTCTTAGGCGACCCCTGTGAAAGGGTCATTTGACCACCCCATAGGGGTCGCGACCCACAGGTTGAGAACCGCTGCTCTAGAGAGTGAACACTGGACAAAGCAAATTCCCTCTGCTTCTCCTTTCAGGTTTTCCTAGATATCCCTGCATGTTTATTTTCTATATAAACATTAAAATCAAATTGCCATGCTCAAAATAAAAACTTGTCACTTTTACTGGTTGCACTAAATTTATTAACTTGAAGATAAATGACATCTTTATGATGTTGGACATCCAATACAAGAATAGGCTATGACCATCCATTTCTTCAACTCTACCTTTGGACTTTCTAGGAAAGGTTTAGAATTTTTCTTATACTAGTATAGATTTGGTACATATATGCTTACTTTTACTCCCAAGTATTTTTACTCTCTTGTTTTATTATTGTTGCTGCCATTAATAGAATTTTCTATTCAGTTTTATGTTCTGATCAGTTAATGTTTGATTTTTAAGTTAATTTCATATCCTAGTACTTAATTCTTTTACTGTTTGTGTTCATTTTCTTGTTGATTCTTTTGGAATTTCTAGGTATCGCCTGCAAAGAGATCATTTTACTCCCTCTTGTAAAATTCTTAGGTTTCTAATTATCTTTCCTTGTCTGATTTCATTGACAAACACCTCCAATGTAACGTTAAACAGAAGTGAGGATGGTGTCATCCACGCCTTGTTTGGAGGCTTGTGGGAATGTTTCTCATATTTCAACATAAAGTAAAATGCTAACCTTATTTCCGCAGTTTAAATATTTTAGCTAACGTTAAAGAATTGTTTACCAATTCCTATTTTATTGAATGTTATTTTTAACATCAGGAATGGGTGTTGAATTTTGTTAAGGACCTTCTCAACTCCTATAAAGAGAATCACAGTAAAGGTCATGTCCATAATCCCACACTCCATGAAGGCAGGAACCTCAGCTGCATTCTTCCAACAATCTATCTACAGAATGTTAACACATAAATTTTAGTATTGTTTTTGGTAAATCAATAAATAAGCAATTTTAAGTTGTTAATTCTCCCATATAACAGAATGTTATTATATTGTTTTCTGGTGTTTATAATACGTAACAAACATAAAATGCAAATTTTAACTTCTAAGAGTGTTAATACTTGCTCATCTAATAAGTGGACCCAACAAATAAAGAAAAGCTAGCAGTAAAAAGCTACAGACTTCACCTGTACAATTTAAGCTTGAATGCATTTGGTAAAAATTCCATCTCTGTACTAAGGAACAACCATGGTTCTCTTCTCTCTCTGGGGGTCAAAAGCATCAACAGAGAGCTAATCTAAGCCTATTTTACATAATCTATACTAGTTTCAACATTCATTATGCTCTCATTATAAAAGTGTTCAGGTGAAAAGCTCAGGGCATCCAACAGCAGGTTGAAAGCTTTAATTCAGCTGGAGGAGGGGACACTGTAGCCAATAATAGAAAAGCCTTTTTAACAAAAGCTGTTATTCTCTTAAAGTAGTAATCTATAGCAAATTACACAGAACGGACTTGATTATAGTTTTCAGTCTTTTAGGAAAGGATAATTTAATATGAAGTTAAAAGCTGATTCATTTTCACAAGGGTTTACCAGCTGTCAATTATACTCTTTATGAATCGTCCACTGTGTTGATGTATAGTTAAATACAGACTGGAAAACGTTATTTGGTTGTAATTAAGGCTCTCAATCTGATATTGCAGAAGTTGGATATACTACCAAAAATATATATTCTTGATTCCCTGTTTAATTTATATTTCCATAACCCAGATATTTACTTTATTTAAAAACCTTTACTGTATGTGTTCTAAAAGCCAGCTCAACAGCAGAATAAAGCAGTTAGGTATAAATAATAAAAAACACTTTTAAATAGCATATTCTGCAATATTCTAGTGGTAAAGTAATTCTTGATAGAATACTGGAAAAAGTCAATAAACAAGGCATTAACTTTTGGAATCATTATGTCTGAACCCACAAATAGAATAGTGTAGTAACAAGGATTTTGAAGTTCACCTACTAATAAATTCAAGGACTCCTTTAATAGAGAAAAAAACTAAACTCAAAAAGGTTAAGTGATTTTCCAAGCCACATATCCCTCTGCTAAAGCCAGAAGTAGTTTTAGGTTTTCCATTCAAATATGAACTACACTTTTTCTGTGCTTTTCCTCCTCTAAACCAGGGTTATCATAGAGAATACGGGACACATCTTATAAAGCATTACACAGTCTATTTCTAGGTAGAAGTAGAAACAAGAAAGACAGGATATGAACATATTTTTCACCACAATCTCTACGGTTAACTTGTAAACATCAACTAAGCAAGACATTCAGAAAATTAAAAAATCCCTGTTTTATGCTCAGCCATCCCAGGCAACATCTTGCTCCAGCCATCTGATGTAACTAGCTACTTATGGCTACAAGGGATACACCAAGTAAGAAGTTCTTTTGTACAGAATCCTAATGCTCTTTCTTTTACTCAAACCAAAGCACAGATAATGGGCAAAAGACATTAAAAATAAAGAATACAAATGAACAATAAAAGGTTAGGCGATGTCCAAATTCACTATTAATAAAAATTTTTAAAAAATACAAATAAACCCCTTTCCACCAAACCAATCCAAGAACAAACATTCAGTGGGACATGCAGCCTGAGCTGGTGCTCAGGTTTCCTTGGAGACATTCCTACATTCCACAATCACTGATCTGTGGGTCCATGAGTAGTCAATAAGGGAGCCTCCTGAAGTCCTCCTACACACCGCATTGTGCAGCAGCACTGCGTCTAGTCGGACCTGACTGCTTACCCAGAGTCTTCTCAGCCATCATCTTACTAGGGATCAGTAAACAGTATTCGGGGTTGGGGGACCACTGGCAGGAACAAGCAGAGGGGAAAGAAGGGGAGGAAGGGAGAAGGAAAAGAAAAGAGCAGGAAGCAAAAAAGGAAGGCAGAAAAGATGCCCATTGTTGGGTATTGCGAAATGCCCACATCATCTTATGCTCCAATTACCACAGGCTTCAAGTCCTGACTTAGTGTCTCTTTAAATGTGCACTTTTGGCTTCAGGGCTATACCTGGGATCAGATGATCTTAGCAACCTTCTCCTGCTACAGAGTTACATACAAATCAAAAACCTGAAATCTTTATAGATGCTTTTACTGACTATGAATCCTTACATATAAACACACAGATGTGCATATGCATGTACATGAAAACCACTAAGGCACTGGTGACTTGACTGGTACATTCTAAAACTGCAAGACAGAAATCTGGGAATTAGAAATAGCCCTAACCGGTTTGGCTCAGTGGATAGAGTGCCGGCCTGTGGACTGAAGGGTCCCAGGTTCGATTCTGGTCAAGGGCATGTACCTTGGTTGCGGGTACATCCCCAGTAGGGGGGTGTGCAGGAGGCAGCTGATCGATGTTTCTCTCTCATCGATGTTTCTAACTCTCTATCCCTCTCCCTTCCTCTCTGTAAAAAAAATCAATAAAATATTTTTTTTTAAAAAAAGAAATTCAGAAATAAAAATGCCTGGGCCCTGGCAGGTAGCTCAATTGGTGGAGCATTGTCCCAATATGCCAAGTTTGTGGGTTTGATCCCTGGTCAGGGCACACAAAAGAAACAACCAGTGAATGCATGGATAAGTGAAACAACAAATCAATCCCTCTTCTCTCTCTCTCTCTCTCTCTCTCTCTCTCTCTCTCTCTCTCCCTCTCTCCCTCCCTCGCCCCCCAACAAACACTGGCTGTATACCTACAACATGTGAGGCTAAATAAGGCAAGTCCCTACCCTGGAGGAGCTCACAGAATACCATGGAGACAGAAAGTTGAAATAGTATCTGATAGGTACAAACTTGGGGTACAAAAGAAGCACTAGACTCTGCAGGAGGAGGCTCTGTGATCTACACGCTAAACTGAAAATCCCTGGCCTTTATTTTGAAGGCTAACAGGGAATTCACCAGAAAAAGGGAGAGAGCCCTCCAGGTGGAAGGAAAGGGGCAGAGGGCAAGTCACAGAAGGGTGGCCATCAGTGGCCTGTTGTGAGACTGTGAAAGGAATGGCAGGAGGTCACAGGGTCTTCCCAACAAGTGTGGGTTTTCTGTAAGGGTCACTGTGCGCACTGTAATATGGCTGACGACCTGGAGCAAAGGCTGACTAAAGCAAAAGGCCAGCTAGAGCTGACTTCCAGAGGCCACGTAGGAAGCGGGCTGCCCTGACCAGCAGTGGAGGAGAGAGGCAGTGAGACAGTGAGGGCAGAGAGGCAGCAGGGCTCCTGTGGGAAGAGGGAGTTGTTTTCAGTTCAGACTTTGTAAAGGCAGTATCCGAACAAGCTGAGGAACAACACTGTTTTTTACTGAGAGAGAGTTTGCTGTCATTGTTTCCAGAGGAAGTGATATGATTTTTATTGTAGACAAATTTGTCCAATGAGCACATTACACCACTCATCTCTTCCACAGTGTACCCCTGTCCTGGCATGTACCTTCACCTACACATCATGAACCATTTGCAGATATTATTTATCAACACAATCAGCCATCCAGATTACAACAGAACTAAAGGTTGGTGATGTTCTTACTTATCTTGAGTCTTTAGCACCTACAGTGAATGGCACAGAGGAGAAACCAGATGCATTTGGGGGACTACTTTTTTCTCCATTCTATCCAAAACTACCCAAGTACGATTTTTGAATATCTATGTCTTCCCACTCCATTCCCATGTTTAGAATGCAGACTGGCCTGATACCCTCTACTCCTGCCTTAAGAGGACAACATGTGAGGTGGGGGGCAGCCTGTCTAGATTACTATTTAAATACACTGATTGGAATCCTATCTAATAAAGAGGGAATATGCTAATTGACCCTCACGCCATTGCAAAGATGGCAGCACCCACAGCCAATAAGGAGGGAATATGCTAATTGACTGCCTCACCCTCAAAGATGGTGGTGCCCAGCACCCTCAGCCCTGCCGGGGTGGCAGGCATGCGGCACGGCCGGAGACCCCCAGGGCGGCAGGTGCATGGTGCGGCTGGACTTGCCCTCATCCCCCCAGCCGCTCAGGGCTGGCCCGAGGCGCAGGCAAGCCTCGGATGGCAGCTGCCCAGCCGCCCAGGACCAGCCGAGGCTCAGGTAACCAGGGCTGGCTGAGGCTTGCGCTGCCAGCAATGGCAGCTGCAGAGGTGTGATGGGGGCATCACCTTCCCCTGATCGCTGGTTGCCTCCTGCCCCTGAGGGCTCCCAGACTGTGAGCGGGGGCAGGCCGGGCTGAGGGACCCCCCTACCGCCCCCCCCCCCAGTCCAGTGCATGAATTTTCATGCACTGGGCCTCTAGTGTTATTAGAAAGTCAGTATTTCCAAGAATTGAAGCTCTTCTATTTTGATGAGGACCAATCTGTTGACTTAATACTCTCTTTTCAGGTGCGGAGCTGTCTGCTAAGGAAAAGTGTGAACAGTAATTCAGTGCTACTCCAAGAAATGTGAAAATCACCCGGCAGTGTGGTTCCGTGGCTGAGCACTGACCTAGGAACCAGGAGGCCTCAGTTTGATTCCTGGTCAGGGCACATGCCTGGGTTGCAGGATGCAAGTGATCCCCAATAGGGGGTGTACAGAAGGCACCGAATGGATGATTTCCTCTCATCATTGATTTTTCTATCACTCCCTCTCCCTTCCTCTCTGAAATCCATATAAATATATTTTTTAAAGGAATGTGGAAATCACACCATAGTGCTCTTTTATCACCCTACTGGACAAGATCCCTATTAAACTTCCAAAGTGTGTGTAGCAAGATTTCCATAAGACTAAACATATAGTTGGCACTCAGTACCTGTTAATCTTTTTATTTGCTAATAATAGTATTTTAATTCATTTAGAATTTAGAGAACATTAAAAAAGCAAAAGAACTCAGTAGGACTTTAATGAAGGGTACATTTTAATTCTAGCAAGACAGGTACCTGTCTAGCTAGAAACCTTCCAGATGGGTGAGTTCATGATCTTGAAAATCTCCAGCAAACTGCTTCATTAAGCTAAACAAAAATCAGCTCTAGAAAGATAATGTGTCAGTGGTGATCCCTTCCTGGATTGTATTCATTTCCCTTTATGGGAACACACCCCAACATTCAATAGTGATAAAACGGCACATATGGATAATGCTGTTTGGTATATGCTAACAATCTTGGCAGGTTTCCCTTTAATAAACCGCTCCAGATGTTAGTCTCAGTAATTATGCCTGCCATCGTTCAGCTTTAGGAATGAAATACTGGTGCTACGATTCCTTGTTTGTGTTTCCATGGATCATCTGCAAACATAAAGCCTGCTCAGCTAAGACAGCCCTACGAACTGTCTCTGCATAGAAACGTGCATAAACAGAGACTCAGCAATAAGACGGCCAGCGTGAACTTGTAACTATAAAAACAGAGATGCTCTCAGAACTTTTCAAATGATTCTTATGTCTTTGTACCTCTATAGTTAATGAAACATTTACACAATCCTATGCATTACTATTTCAAAATATGCCAGAAAAATGACAGACCTGATTCAAACAATTATCTGTGACACCGATACAACAGACTGCTGTATATGAAGAGAGATCTACTCTGGAAATCTTTTCCTAGGAAAATTATAAATGAGATGCTGTGATGTTCAACTTTAACAGTGTTGTTAGAATCAGAAAAACATGTGGATGTTTTCATTTTCCAAAGGCCTAATTTGCAAAAATATTTTTTGGTGATCCCATTAAAAAATAAAGTAAGTCATAATAGATCAGTAAGTAAGTGTCAGAACAAGTTATGACAATATGATTTTAAGAAGAACACTTGAAAAGGCATATCTAATGATACAAATGATGCAATTTTCTTGACATTAAAATGAATCTATTTGGTGACGAATAATCAACGGAATCTCTTGGGACATTAAAATGATCATGCTAAAACGCCAACATTAACCAGTAAAATGATTAAACTGATAGCAAATGATGGCTGACATAAGAATATTGTCAGTATGTGTAATGCTGTGTCACCAAGGTACGGAGAAAAGAACTAATTTTATATTCAAGAGCATAAGCAACGTATTTACCTGCTTATCTTCAAGCCATCATGAGAGTGGTGTCAATATTCATGTCAAAACCCATTTGGTTCACTGAAGGTATAAAGTGAAGACTGCACTTCGATGGGAGGTTGGCCACAAATTGTGGTTCAGACCACCTGACTGCCTGAATAAGCAGCACAGCACTGAACACCACTGTTCCGATTAACTTTCCAGAAGCCAACAGTCAGAGCGCCAAATTCTATATGAAAACCTTCTGAGGTAGATGAAATCTGAGCTACAAAGAGCAAGTAAATCGAAAATAAACAACTACATGTGAAAGACAAGGGCATTTTTAAAGCTTAAAATTGTATGGTGAGCCGAAACCGGTTTGGCTCAGTGGATAGAGCGTCGGCCTGCGGACTGAAGGGTCCCGGGTTCGATTCCGGTCAAGGGCACGTACCTGGGTTGCGGGCACATCCCCGGTGGGAGATGTGCAGGAGGCAGCTGATCGATGTTTCTCTCTCATCGATGTTTCTAGCTCTCTATCTCTCTCCCTTCCTCTCTGGAAAAAATCAATAAAATATATTTTAAAAAAAATTGTATGGTGATGCACAGAAAGATCAGGTAAATTGCTATAAATATACTGAATTAGCATGTGTTGTTGAATGCACTCAATGTTCAGAAATGACTACAAGGCAGTATAGGCACCCCAGCAGTGCCTGCAAGTCCCACCTAAGAATGACATGCCATTGATTGGCACAGGTTGTAGATGCAGGAATGACTGCATAGCAGCCCATCTTTATTGGCTGAAGGGAACCTATGCCACATGCTTCCTTGCACTCATGTAAACACAACCAACAACCCAAAGGGGCAAAGTATTATTCAAAACCCACCTGACACTTAAAAATTACATTTTCTCTCTCTCTTTTTTTTAATTGTTTACAGATATCCCCACTCCCCTACCCTCACTACTCCTCTCCATTAGCTCCTCCCCCCGGCCTTCACCACATTGTTGTCTGTGTCCATGGGCTATGCATATAAGTATATATGTTCTTTGGCAAATCTCTTACAGTCCCCCCACCCTTCTCCCCTCTGAGATCTGTTGGTCTGTTCCATGTATACATGCCTCTGGTTCTATTTTGTTTGTCTGTTTATTTTGTTCATTAGATTCCCCATATATTAGTAAGTGTGATCATATGGTATTTGTCTTTCTCTGATTGGCTTATTTTGCTTAGCATAGTAATTTCCAGGTCTATCCATGCTGTTGCAAAGGGTAAGATATCCTTCTTTTTTATAGCCTTGTAGTACTCCATTGTGTAAATGTACCACATTTTTTTCATCCACTCATCTACTGATGGACACTTGTCAAGAATAACCCAAAAGACCTGTGACTCCTTTTTGGTTTGTATATTTTACTAGGACATTTTATTGACATGATGACATTTTACTGACTCCCCATTAGTATAAGGGGAGGTTAACCCTTTTCGGTCCAACGTGGAGGCTGACTCGACAGACCAGGCACTAGGAGCAGGTCCAACGTCGAGGCTGAGGTGGACACCGCAAACCGGTTCAACATTCAGTCCCGTCAATTAATTTGGACCAGACTGTTTGAATTCAAAAAATAAAATTGGACCGCAAAGGGTTAAAGAGAGCTCAGCCTCTGGAGTGAGGACACCTGGATGCAAACCTCCACTCTGCCACTTACTGCACATTGATGAAGTCGCTCAAACCATCTAAGCCTCGGTTTCCTTCGCTGCAAAATGGGGATAATAACAACCCCTCCAGCTCAGGGCTACTGTCAGAAATAAATGAAATGATACTTATGAAAAATTCAACACAAGGGCTGGTCTCAGTAAGCCTTCAATAAAGCTTTGTTGCTGTTTCATTTCTTTTAAGGGTTTATTTTTTAACCTCAATTTTTAAAATGCTATTGTAAACGTATTTATTCTGACCTTTTTAAACTTACAATATTCTATAAAAGAACTATAACCTTTCATGAATAAATTCTTATATCCTATTCCTTCTCTTTATATTTAATACTACTGGAGAAAGAAATTTCCTGTTCTTGCTACTATTAACTGTCCACACTTGATCAAATTCAAAGTGTTTTCCAAAGCATTCTCTTTTATGAGGAATAATTATCAACCCAAACCATCAATAATTTCGCACAACATATTACAGAATGAAAAATGATTTCAGAAATATGAGCTACATGGAATTTATTAAGACTAGAATGCACACCCTTCCTATGCTGTGGGCAGATGAGTGCTTAAATTTAAGGGAAGCTGACAACCCAAATAACATTACAAGCCTCAGGAAGACCATACCCTCAGAACACAAACTATCGTCTTCTATGATCTCTCATGCTGCGCTTGGCCACTAGATTGGTGCAGCAGAAACCAGTCATGCGTAAAACAACTTAACCCCAAGCTCTGACACCCCACTGTCTACCAAACAGTGGGTAGGTCCTAAGGCAGTGGTTCTCAACCTTCTGGCCCTTTAAATACAGTTCCTCATGTTGTGACCCAACCATAAAATTATTTTCGTTGCTACTTCATAACTGTATGTTGCTACTGTTATGAATCGTAATGTAAATATCTGATATGCAGGATGGTCTTAGGCGACCCCTGTGAAAGGGTCGTTCGACCACCAAAGGGGTTGCGACCCACAGGTTGAGAACCACCTAAGGCTTTCTAAGACTTGGCACCATCAAATCTCTCTCTATAGCACATTACAATTCAAACTACATTCTACTTTTTGAAAACACCAGTTCCATTCCTTCCTTCTCCTATATGTATTCATATTTGTCCCACCCCCTTAGGCACAATCACTATCCCCACCCCATCCCCACCCTAAGACTGCATTTCTGATAGCCATGTGGTCTCCCAGAGCCCAGGACAAATGCCACTTTCTTTATGACACCTTTCTAGATGACCCTTAGGTATAGTTACTCTCTTCTTAACAAAGCACCTATTTCTCATGTTGAATTAGAGTTCATTACTGAGATTCTAGATTGCCTCTATTATTCTCTGCTCATTCCCTGAACAGAAAGCCTTGTGTAGGACTCATCCTCCAATTTTCCATGAAGCATTTCATATGGTAGAGAGTCAATATATCTTTTTTGTCAGAAGGAGTGAATTTAGTTTAATGTTTTCAAATTTTAGATCTATATATTTCTGTTTATTTCTGTTCCCTGGCTTTTTAATATTTCTAGAACAGAAGGGCATTAGGAAGTAATAAGAAGGTTAGTCTTTGGGATCAGAAACTAGTTCTGCCGGATATTAACTGGGGTTCTGTGGACAAGTTACTCCCAACAAATGGGGTGTATGTGAAAGTGGATGGTGACAGCCCCTACCTTCACAGGGTCCCATAGGAAGTAGAATAAGATCATGCATGTGGAGTGTAACCCTTTCAATGTTAGTTCTTAATAAGTAGTAATCCCTCCAATGTTAGCTATTAAATTTTTTATGAAAACACATTCGTGCAGGGCAGGTTTTCCTCACATAAGACTAAAATAAGCAATGTCAAGGCAAGCTGGTCCGCAGCCCACCTCAGCCTGCCAGCACAGTCCTCCTCACCTATCTTCCAAGGGAGCATTTACAGAATTCACACAAGTTCTAGAATTCACACTAGGCACTGTGTATCTGATGAGATGTTGGTGTGAACTCAGAGCCCCAGAAACATTACTCCCAAAATACAAGAAAACGAATTCCAGGAAATCTCATTTCCTCCGATGCCTCTGTAACTTTCAAGGTTTTGTTCTGCAACTCTCTCTTTCTTATTGGCAAGTTAATCGAGGAAGGATAAATATGCCTCCTCCCACCCAAATCTCTTGTGTGTGTATACTATACATAATGACATTTCTAGAGTCACCACATTTCTTGCCAATTATCCGGTAATGTGTGTATTTTGATGGATACAGTGAGGACCTGTTTCTGGTATCATTAAAACCAAGGTGATTTGGTTTTAATCAACAAAAATAGAGGAAGATAGAACTGATAGGACTAGCTGCACTCATCCGTGAAACCCATCGATGAAACATAAGAACAAATATGGTTGACCTCACAAATCACTTAAAAGTTTCTAATTACCCAACTGCATCCAGATAATTATTCAAAGTGAAAATGTCTTTAATAATGCCATTATAGCAATACATTTTCTGCTCCCATTAAAATATTCGTCTATCTACAGTCTGATTTTTAAAAACCATTTAATGCCCTCAGGCTTAATCAAAGTTACTACAATGATTTTAATACAGGCATTTTAATACTGCACTTTGCTTTCTTGTGCTCCGCAGATGTTGCTTTAAAAAATAAACAAATTGAAGGTAAGACCCTCCATCACCAAAGGATTATAACTTACTAAAGGTTCAGATGATAGTTAGCATTTTTTAGCAATGAAGAATTTTTAATTAAGATGTACACTTTTTAGACATAATGCTATTGCACTCATTAGACTATAGTGTAAACATAACTTTTATATGCCCTGGAAAACCAAAAAATGCCTGTGACTCGCTTTATTGCGCCATTCACTTTATTGTAATGGTCCGGAACTGAACCTGGAATATCTCTGAGGTATGCCTTTATAGTTAGTACTGCATCAGGTATAGAGTCCCAGAAAGAGAAGGCAAAAATAATTAACATTGTCTTTAACATGCCTGAATCAATTTTTCATAATTCATTTATTCCACAAATATCAGTAGTTTCTATTACGTGCAAGGCTCTGGGAAAGTCAGATGGGTACAAAGAAAATTAAGACAGAGTCTCTCCTCCAGGGGCTTGCAGTCAGAAAGGGATCTAGTCTAACAGAGACTTAAATCTCAAAACCTAAACATATAGCCCAAATCAAGTTTTTATTTAACACACTGCTCAAAAAGGTCCATTTTGTTGCCATATGTCCAACAAAAACATTTTAGAACTTTTGCTTCCACTATGTCCAAACATAAAAGCGCTCTGGTTTTTATATATTTCCCCTTTGAGGAAGTTGGTGAAGTAATCAGAGGTCTTAAAAATACAAAAATATACAATCAAAAAATTTACTGAAGTTCCCTTTTTTAAATTAAGTAATCAACTGAGATGTGAAATTTAAGAAATATTTATCCCCAAAGTGAAAAAGGGTAAATATTTTTCTGGGTGATAGGACTATACTTTTGAGATCCATTGTAATAGCATTATTCACATTCCATTAAAATTCCAGAAAACAAAGAACTCAACATATAATCATTATGCAAGTTTCCTGTGAATTAGAAAAGAATTACAGAGTTGCAAAAGGCCTGCCCTGACCCAGTACTAACAGTATTTCTAATCACTATGCAGTTGAAGAAATGGTAGCCTTTTCCTGAAGGGTTTCATCAAGGCCAGCAGAATTAATGAAGTTTAGGTAAGAACCATAGTTTTAAAATTCTGAGCTACATTGCTTGCAGACATTTCTTCAATTTACCTATCCCGACTTGGAATTCTGAATAGATTTCTCTTGAAAACACCTAAGACATGGAGTTCCTTAGAACCAATTAAAGGTTACACTTCCTTTCACACACAAAAACAAAACAAACAAAAATACCTCATAATAAATCATATGTGCTGGAGCACTTTCCAAGACACACCATCCCCGCTCATAGGAAACTCTCAGCCCAGTCAACAATACCAACAAATAAAAGCAGGCATAATATAATGTGCAAAATATAGTAATATAAATAATGTACAAGCCAAAGCAATGAAAGAATACACCATGGTGTTTTAATATACACTTTGGGAGCTAACCTCAGAGCCTCACCATGGTTTAAAAGATGATTTTTCTACATGTCATTACAAACAACTAACAAATCATGTTCGAAAATGCAGCCTTCCGCTTCACACTGGGGACCGCCTATGATCAGAAGGCCATTAAATCTGTGTCTACTTACATGCGCCGTTCCAGATAGGAACAGTCACAGAGATGCCTGGCCTCCAGGAGCTTCTGCCAAATAGAGTCCATCCATCACAATTCAGGGTTTGCTACTGAACTATATTAATTTCTATAGCTATTAATAAAAGATCCTGATTTTATGCACTTGGCACAAGACTCCCTCCCTCTGATTTCTGCCGATAGTTTGAGCAACAAAATGTAATATAACAGTCTCTTCATTCAGGTATATGAGGTATATATGCATGTGTGGTATATATGCCTCACATACCTGAATGTGGAAGATAATATAAATGGAACTGTTTCACAATTATTTAATTGGGCTCTTTGGGATGCAATGATTTATCACCTTCAAGGTAAATAAACTCTTTTTAGGAAGGCATATTTTTCATTAAAAACAATGAGTATTAACTTCCAGTATGAACTAAAAATTATTCATAAAAATTAAAATGAACTTAATACTAATTAAAACTTTAATGAGTACAGTAAATAAGAATAAAGTCAGAGATGTCAACTGATAAGGGGAGCTTAGAAATGCAATAAAAGTGTGCTTGTATTTCATCATTCCTGCTCCATAAGTTCTCAGTCATGACCTCTCAGGTTCTTGCACTTTTTTAAAAAATATATTTTTATTGATTTCAGAGAGGAAGGGAGAGGGAGAGAGAGATGGAAACATCAATGATGAGAGAGTCATTGATTGGCTGCCTCCTGCACGCCCCAAGCTAGGGATCAAGCCCTCAACCCGGACATGTGCCCTGACCAGGAATCTAACCGTGACCTCCTGGTTCATGGGTCAATGCTCAACCACTGAGCCACGCCGGCTGGGCAGGTTCTTCAACTTTTAGAAAAATACTATATTAGTTTCAGGTGTACACCCCAGTCATTAGGCATTTATATAACTTACAAAGTGATCACTCCCATAAGTCTAGTACCCATCTGACACCATACATAGTTATTAAATATTATTGACTATATTCCCTGTGCTGCACTTTATATCCCCGTGACTATTCTGTAACTACCATTTTGTGCTTCTTAATTCCTTCACCTCTTTCACCCATCCCCTCAGGTTCTTGCACTTTGTACAACTGCTGCTCCATCACTTGGTAAGAATAAAAGATGGAAGCTGGTCAGTGTCTGGTCAACAAATGTAAGTAGTTTCTGAACCCCATTGAAAGCTGAACTGAATGCAGTCATGCTGGGTCCACCAGTGGAATAAAGAGGAGAAACAATTTTCTCCCTCTAAAAATTAAATCAATTGTCTTTCAATTTGCCAGTCTCTTTTTGGCATCTATTATTTCTCAATGAGCAGTTATCCCAGAAACTCAGCAAATAAAGCAAAATTTACATAAAATGAAGTTAATTTATTAACACATTGGCTCATTGAAGCCTGATTCATATAAACATACTTACATAAAAATCTATACCATGTCAATTACTTACCTTTAAACAGGAAAGTTACTCTGATCATTATATTTTATTCACACTGAGAATTACAAAATATATTTTATGCTTACAGAAGATAACAGCATGAACAACTAAAAGAGAGAGTTTGGAGTTTATTACATTTTTCTTTGGAAATGTTTTCCTATTTCATGATCTGCACTGAATTAATTAGGTGACCATGACCCTCAGAGCACTTAACATGTGTTCTCCATTCACCTGGGCCTCCCAGGGAGAGCAAAATGAGACCAAGATAATACAAGACCCCTTCTATATCTGCATGCTTAGACTGATCAAACAATTCTGATATAAATAGATTGTAGAAAAAGCAGTGGAGTACACACACTATTATTGAACCTGCTTTGACTTAAGATGAAGTCAGAAAATACTCCAAGGGAACTACAATGGGTTCACTTTGTTAAAATACACACACACACACACACACACACACACACACACACACACACAGCCCTAGCCAGTTTGGCTTAGTGGATAAAGTGTTGGCCTGGGGATTGAAGGATCCCTGGTTTGATTCCTGCCAAAGGCACATGCCTAGGTTGATCAATGATTCTCATCATTGATGTTTCTATCTCTCTCCCTTCTCCATTCTTCTCTGAAATCAATAATATATTTTTTTAAAGAACGAAAAAATATACATACATAGAGAATTTTTAAAAAGTAATTACTTGCTAGCTTATCTGACAAGTATGGCACAAGTTTGTGCTCTTTAATATATTTTACAACCTTTTTCATCACAGGAAAATAAACAGACCTCAGATCTCATACACACTTTAGTAACTTTTTACTAAATCTACACAATGCAACAATTATTTCAACTTCAGATTACCAATACAGACAGTCCTCGGGTTACGTAGGACTCAATATACACCATTTTGTGGTTATGTCCCAATCTCCCATTTATTTATTTAAAAAAAGTTCCATCATTTCGATGTATGTACATATGTGCTTTATGTTTTTTATTATTTATTTACCACAAGTAAAGGTCAGGAATTGTTATCTTTCTTTTAATTTTGTTTTACTGTTTCACTTCATTACTGCTGTGTATGTGCTCCATGTGAGTAACGTAGGTGGTTATGTAGGTGGGTTCCGACTTACAGGGAAAATCACATTATGTTGCGCTGTAGGAACGGGTCTCCGATGTAACCCGAGGACCTACTGTATTTTAGAAGCTAAACAGCATATACTTTCTGTTTTAAGATTTCTCTACTTAGCTCAAATACCTGATGAGTACACATTTTCTTTAACTTCAATCAAAAGTATATTTTATAACATTTTCTTTTTAGGATAAAGGTGACATGTGGTGGCCTTCCTCTGTAACAGTCTTCCTTATTCCTAAAACCAAGTAACTATTTTCATTATACTCTCTTGGCATCAGTATTTGTTGGACTCACTTCACTTGAAAGTATAAGGCTTTCCTCCATGATTCCTCATTACCTTCATTTCCTTTGTAATTTATTTTTTAAAAGTCATATTTTTTGTTATTGTGTATTTAAAAGACAAAATTATTATTCAGGAGTTATTCTGAATAACAAAAATGTCCTAGAACAGTGGTTCTCAACCTTGGCTGCACATTAGAATCACCTGGGAATCTTTTTAAAATCCTGATTTCTGGGCCTCGCCTCATCCTCAGGAAATTCTGTTTCTTTGTTACTAATGTTGTGGCCCCACCCCATAACAAAGAAACAGAATTTCTGGAGGATGAGGCCCAGAAATCAGGATTTTAAAAAGATTCCCAGGTGATTCTAATGTGCAGCCACGGTTGAGAACCAGTTCTAGAACCTTAAACCATGCTATCATGTTCTCAGGTGTTTTCTTGTTTCTTACATTAAAACTGTTTACTGCAGCACCTCTGAAATTTGAAGTCACCCATAATATTCTACTGAGTAGTATGCTAAAACTCTCAGTTAAAAGTGTGCCTAGGAAACTCTCAGCCCAGTCTACAATACCAACAAATAAAAGCAGGTAAAGAGGGAAAAAAATCTTTTATTGTGAACAATCCGATGAGGCAGACAAACTGGTTCTCCACACAAGAGTAAACTTATAATCATCTTGAACTAGGGATCTGTATCTCTCTGTCTCCATCCCCAGGCCTTCAATTCTCCATTCAAATGCTCCATGTTTACAAGATCCCTTTGCATTTTTAAAGCTCAGCATGGGACGCTTCTAGTAATTTCACACCTTTTGAAAGGACAGTGCCAAAAAGGGATGAAGAAAAATTATCACAGCTCAGTGTCTCCAGAGCTAGTTCAGTAACCTTTCCTCTTCCCTACACAAAGGGGTATCAACAGACTTCCACCTTTGTGTTGGATTCTTTATGTTCTCAGTCTCTCTACCCCTCTCAAAGTGCTTTGGAGTGTCAGAAAAACACCGGATGATGAATTCCTCTGATTACCTAGCCACATGCAAAAAAAAAAAAAAAAAAAAAAAAGAGAGAGAGAGATAGAGAGAAGATAAAGGTTTATAAACTAAATATTATATTTAATCCTCATGTATAATTCATCATGCTTTAAACTATTCATCACAACATAGAGTAATACGTAAATTTGTACACTTCTAACTTTTATATGAAGTCTGTGCTAGATTATTCTCCACTGGCTACTCTAAATCCTCTCTCCACCCTTCTCAGTGACAGGAAGACCAATCTGCAGGACTTAGCTTCTGGCTGAGTTCCATCAACAGGAGCACCAGCAGGACATCAGAAGGCCCAAGCAAGGAGAGGTCTGGCATTTTACTCAACACCTCTGTGTCTGTCTCTAAAGGTTCTGATTTGGCACCAGCTGAATGCAACTACAAAAGTCACAGTTCCTCTGAGTGACGCCCTTAGATGATTGTTGCCAGTCCCAGTGGGTGCTTCGCCATTCCATTAGGGTATCTTAACCCCACCTCCACCTTTGTCAATAGTGCCTCTAGTAAATCTTCTGTCACCCATTTGAAAGTACCTCTGTTTCCTGAAGAAAACATATTTTGTGTGTGTGTGTGTGTGTGTGTGTGTGTGTGTGTGTGTGTGTGAATTCACCTCAATCAGGAAATAGCTGTTTTTCATCTGAATTCTACTGACTTTCTAGTCATAACATTTATATTGGAGTTACCTTAAAAAATCTAATTTTTTTCCATATAATTACGATGTATTTGAACACAGGGTCATGTCATACTCCTGGTTTGGATCTTGTTCAGACTATGGGTACACAACAAATATTTAACAAATAACTCCTGAAATTACTTTTTGCTGGAAGTCTGAGTAGTGAGCTAAGTTGCATTTAGTCCCTGAGACTTCCCTCACAGTCACCATAGCCGAGGGGTTCTTCCTGTATTGGACAAGCATGAAGCACCATGGACCTGCAGGAGCACTGGCCCCTTCTGAGGCTTTCTGCCTCAGCAGCCCTGTCTTCATACATTTGCTCTGGTCTACAAAGTCAAGTTCCCAAAGTGAACATTCCCTACCAACTGGGCCTTACCCAACTGGACTGGGTGCTCCAACAAAATTAAAAAGAACAGGATTGGAAATACTGGAAGGGCAACTCTTATCACCTTTAAGCAAATCCCATGACTTGTAAGTGCCTGTGCTCCTCTCTCCCTGACTCCATGAACCACCTACTGCTGATACCTTAGGCATGAAGTCCTCCACTGCTCTTATTGTTTCATCACATTATGACCTCGGGATTCTCCTGAATGCCATCATCTGGGATATAGCTTTCCCCAACACCTATACCTTGTCCTCAATGCTTGCAGGGATAGAGGAAACAACTTCTGTCCAGCAATGAATAGCAGAGGGTACTCAGAAACCATCCTCAGAACCTTGGGGTAATGTCATCTCCAGAGCTTTCAGAAAGGATTACCTCTGCATTTCTACTACCATCTTTCCTTTGAAGAATTTCCATCATTTCCCTTCCTTTTTTGTTTGTAAGGATGCACTTGAGGATTCCTCTGACATTTCCTCCTTGTGGAATAAAGCTCCTTGCAGGAGCCATAGTCATGGGCAGGAGAGGATTTGCCTCTCATGTGTGTGGCACAGGTCTGGAAGCATGGCATCAGGATTCTGAGAAGGAACCAATCCTGCCCATCTTCCCAGGAAAAAAAAAGCCAGATACAGCTCTTCAAATGTGACACCATGCTGGGACATTAGCTCAAACTGGAGTATATGCAAGAGCTAACAAAATATGACATCATAATCTCAGTTTGCCCCAAAAAAGGCACTTCTGGGGAATATTCTTAATGTTGTAAATTCTTATACCTCCTTGTTTATACTACACATGAACACAGAAGGTACATGTAGTAAAAAGTAATTTCAATCCATCTCCATTACCATAAAATAGAAAACATAGTATTGATGTCCATTAAGGAAATTATCATTCTACATAAACATCTTCTGTTGCCAATACAGACTTTATCGTGTTTAGATGTGCATTTTAAATGGAAAGTTAAATTATTCTAGGGAATAAAATCATGACTAGGAAGGCTTCCTAAAGCAATTGCAGCAAATTTTTAAATTATCATCTAACAGGCAGCTGATATCAGATAAATTAGAGTAAATCAAAATAAGACTAAATGTGTAAATAATGTGTTGATTCAATTCCGCTATAGGGGTAAGTCATTACACAGAAATGTTTTTATTTAAAATGGAGAACACTCACCAAAAGTATCATTTTTCATTTCCCTGGTAGTTGTATCCCATTATTTTATTTCCTTGCCAGAATACAATTAAATATTAGATATTATCTAACTAGAGGCCCAGTGCACAAAATTCGTGCATGGGTGGGTCCTTAGGCCTGGCCAGTGATCAGGGCCAATCGGGGCCTTCCGGCTGCCAGCTGGGGCCTTCTGCCCGCTGCCAGCTGCCAGCCAGGGTCTTCCTGCCAGCTGCCCGCTGTGACAGCAGGTTGCAGAAAGTTGGCTATGGGAGTGCACTGACCACCAGGGGGCAGCTCCTGCGTTGAGTGTCTGCCCCCTGGTGGCCAGTGCATATCACAGCAACCAGCCGTTCCAGTCATTCTGGTCGCTTAGGCTTTTATATATATAGATTCACCAACAACCCCCCTTTTGCCTATTTACCCATTAAGAAATCTCATATGTTGAGAATAAAAATTATATGCTATCAAAAAGTAATGATTTCCTCTTATTAAAATTACATCATCAATATTTAATATACTTTATGCAGTCTATTTATAAACCTGGTCAGTGTTATTTCTAAAGCTCACATTAAAATTTTACTTCAAAATATTTGTTACAAGATTAGTTGAGGTTAAAAACTAGAAAATGTCATTTTGAATAAGTCAGAATCAATAACCTTACTTTACACCAATTCTTTCTAGAGCAGCTTATATTTGTTTTATAAAAATAGTCAAAATCTTTTTGAAACTATTACTTCTTTCAAGAGCTTTCTCTTTGATGTTATTAACTTTGGCCTCTTTTTTAATCTTCAATCTTAAATTAAATCCCTGGGAAGCATGTAGCTTGTTGGTTGGTTGGAGGGATTAAATATAAGGGTTTATAAAGAAAAGCAGCTTTTGATACAATGCTATTACAACATGATCACTTACCCATAAATTGTCAGATACAGAGGGTTTTTTATGTCAGACACAAATGTTCATGTTAAAAGCTATTATCATCCAACAAATAGAATGAGGATTACTTTTGTAGTTTGTATTCACTTTACAAATAAATAATCAGTTAACATGACTGCAGGACAACAAGCAATGCTTTTTGCTCCTTTGTTACTTGCTGGCAGATTTTTTTGTACCACAGGTTTTCATTGTGATATACTAAATGGGCCCTTTTTATCACCTAGTCAAAGGATTTCGTTGATATCATGCAAGAAAGGGGATATGTCTGATTAAATATTCTAATTTGCAGATGGTAGACTATTGGTTTTCTATGATTTGAGACAGCAATTGTGTAACATAAAAGACTATTTTAATGCAAAAGTGTGTTTTTCAAATCACCACCCAATACATTTTTTTTGAGCAGACAGATCCTAGAGTGAAGTTTTTAGGGTTTCCCCCCAGCATCTATTCCCTCCTTGCTTGGTAACTGCACCCTGAGTCCCTTCAAGGTATGTATGTGTTCCCCCATCAGTGGATGCACACCTGGGTCCCTGCCTTTCTGTAGAAAGGTCCATGGGATGGTTTGTTCTGGGCTTTGAGTCTTGAAAGAGAAAAGGATTCTGCCTTGTTCCTGCAGCATATCCTGAAAATATAGGGAGTAGTTAGGTAATAAATCTTGCTCCTTAAAACTTTGCTGGGCCTCTCCTAATCTTTATAGCAAGCCCGGCTTTCTGGCCTGCCGCTAGATTCTGTGAGCATCCCAATGTCCTTACAATAAATTCCTTTTCTGCTTTAAATTATCTGTGCTCCAATTTTATTGCTTGCAACTGAAGAACTCTGATACAGGTGCCCTTTTGTGAGATTATCTCTGTGATAAAGTAATGAACATCAGGTGCTCTTTCCAGAAATGAATAATGGCCTGACCTTGTCTGATGGCCCTGAGGAGTCCTTAGGAGGTAAACTCAAAAAAATCAATAGCTTTAGGGGAACTACTTTTTTGTTTTGTTGTTGCTGTGTCTCCCTAGGACTTGGTAACTGATCAACATGGTAATGCCACATTTGCCCATTTATATAATGGCCCTTCTGATTTATGACCTATAAGCTCAATTACATTTATAGAAACCCCAAGTGGTGCATTTCCACAGATTCATTCCCACAATTAAATGAGCAGTGAACTGACCCATAATATGTCTTTCGCTCACCTGTAAGACACATAAAACCTTGAACAATACTTTCTCCTTTTCTAATATGTTTACTATCATCTTTAGGAACCTCTAACACACCTTGAGGCATCAAGCTATAATGATCAGACTGCGGCTAAAATTTCTGCCCACAGATTTCTTAAAATCAAATAAAATTCGCCATCCCTACTGAAATAAGATGTTTGCCGGGCCACTGAGTAATGGTCTAGCAGGGTTCAGGCAGATCCAGGGATGCTCGCAGGCATTCTGAGATATCCCCCTATGGTTTGTGGAATTCTAAACATGGATCACTCCTGGGATGATGTTCATTATTATGCTTACCATTATATGCATAATTATGATTATGACAGAATGATTTTGCCATGTTGTTATATAGCAGAGTTGACCTTAAGAGTGGGGCATTCTAATCTCTGGATCTGATCCAATCTCTTATTCTCACAAGTGCAGAGCTGACTCAGGCCAGTGGCAAAAGGGGAGGTCAGAGAGATTTGACTGACTGAGCCCTGGAGATGGAAGGGGCCAGGAGAAGGAATGCAGACAGCTTTACAGGAGCTGAGAAGGACCCCTGCTGAATGCCAGCAAAGATTTGGGGATCTCAGAGGATAGCCACAAGCAACTGGATTCCACCTGCAACCAGAATGAGCCTAGAAGTGAATTCTTCCCCAGAGCCTCTCATATGAGCACTCAGCCAAGGAACACCTATATTTTGGCATAACAAGCCAGCCCAGCCTTCTGAGAGGATTCTGAGCCAAGTGCCTGTTGTCTTAATCTGCTAAATCTGTGGCAACCTTAGGCAACAGTAGAAAACGAATACATCACTCAGTCAAGAAACTCTTGATCATTATAAACTGATGAACAAAAATAGATACAGAGGCAGAGCAGCATCGAACAGACTGTCAAACTACAGCAGGAAGGCCGAGGAGGGTTGGGGGGGTGGGGAAGAGATCAACCAAAGGACTTGTATGCATGCATATAAGCATAACCAATGGACAGAAGACACTGGGGGGTAGGGGAGGCCAGGGGAAGGTCAAGGGGGGGAAAAAGGAGACATATGTACTACTCTTTGTAATATTTTAAGCAATAAAACAAAATAAAAAAATAGTAATAATAAAAAAAAGAAACTCTTGATCAGTTAAAATTACTTCTCACACCAAGGAATCTAGGTCTCATCCCATGGAAAAGAGGATGTCTTTAGAACATTACTCTCCACATTCTTTTACCAATTTCACCTGCCCAATAGGATCCTCCAGTAGTCAATGAAGGGGAAGAAAGATGAAGGGAAAGGAGAGAAACAATTAGTGAGGGTTCAGTGTCAGGGATGTCACCAGGGGTTTTCTTTTAATGTACCCCACAATCCTGGTGGTAAAGGGTACATCCTCATTTCATAGAAGGAGAAATTAAGCCCTACAGACATTAGGTTACATAGAAGCTCAAACTTACACAACAGCAGGCAAGAGTAAACAAGGAAGAGGCTGTTCTCTAAACTGGATTTTTCCTGTTAAATATACCCCAAATTACATGTACCCAAAAAGTACTGCAGGGCACTAAACCCCAAGGATGTTAAACAAACCCAAAGAGTAGGCTTCAGTCCCAGGACCCTTTGGCCAACATAACTCACACCTCACAATGCCTGAGACAGAATAAAAACTGCCATTTAAAATGAAAAATTCTAAACAACTTCCCCAGAGTCCCTTAAGCAAGTTATTTTTGAGCCTTAAAAATTTGTGATTTCTTATAAATAAGTAATGTCTAATTTTTAAGCTACATTTTAAAACTAACTTGAAGAGGTCATATATTTCTTTAATCATACAATTAATTACACCACAATAGGTCTTTTTGTTGTTGTTTTGGCATCTCTAACAAATAGAGCTGTCTCAATACTTTCAACCAAAGTGCAAACTAAGTAGACACTGTGCTAATCATGTAACAGTTGTCCCACAATCCTCAAAAAGCTAGAATAAATCAGGTAGAGACTAATAAAAGTCAGGGAGCAGAGCTGAGTGAAATGTAAAATATTCTTCTTTATTTCTTTTCCCCCAAAGAACACTGATAATCTTAATGACATCGAATACATAGCCAAATGATCCTATATAATAAAAGCCTAATATGCTAAGTGCTCGGTCGTCCAGTCATCCATTCAACCAATCAAAGATTAATATGGTAATGATGTGCACAACTGCTCACTATGATGTGCACTGACCAATAGGAGGCAGGTGCTCTGACCGGTAGGTTAGCTTGCTGCTGGGGTCTGGCCAATCGGGACTGAGCAAGATGGGCCAGACACGCCCTGGAGCCCTCTTGCGGTCCCTTCCCGGCTGGCCCCGATTGTGCACCGGTGGGGTCCCTTGGCCTGGCCCGCACTCTCTCGTAATCTGAGACCCCTCAGGAGATGTAGGAGAGCTGGTTTTGGCCCAATCCCACAGGCCAGGCCTCTAGTTTTAAATAAAATTGCCAGTTAGTATTTTTTAATGCCAGTTTCTCAACCAAGATGTTTCATATACCTTCTTAGACATTCCCTCGAAACAGCTCTAACTGAGGCATCCTCCATCTAGAATATTAAATACACGTGAACGAGAATAAGGTTAAAATCTAGCATCTGGATTACAAACTAGGACTCAAAAATCTGACCAACTGAATTGGCACCCCACCTCTACCACTTATTAGCTGCCTGGCCTTAAGAACTATACATAGTCTCAATATGCAGATCATAATACTAGCAACCATGTGGGGTGGTAGAGGTGAAATGTATTAACACACACAAAGTATTTCCATAGCACTAACCAGGTGTCAGGCACAGTTATAAGTATTAGTTCTAACAAATGTTTTGTCTCCTCTATATCCATTGTCAATGCATGTGGAACAAGCAAGAGAGATTTCTGGGAACTTCTCTTCCGGTTCCCTGATCCTCTCTCCCTATATCTGCCCAATTACCACAAATATACACATCTCCAGCCATAGGTAGGAGAGGACCACATGTTTAGTACATAAATGAAAATTAAAATAATGTAAAATAAATAATTAAAAAATGTAAAATAAATGTAAACATTTCAGAGTTGTTATTAAGGAAAAACTACTCAAGAATCAAACAGGTAATGTGGCTAGTGACGTGTTGCAACTATCTAGAACTAAAAATTAGCAACATTTAGTAGTTAAACCATCAATGCATTTGGGAACCATTTCTAAACACAAATAAGGATTCTTCTTAAGAATGTCACAGTATTTTGATTCCAAAACACAGGAAGTGAGAGTGGTGGATAGAGATTATGCATCATCAAACTGATGCTGAAAACAAAATTATAAGGAGAGAAACTGATGGCATAGGCCAGTGATGGCAAACCTTTTGAGCTCGGCGTGTCAGCATTTTGAAAAACCCTAACTTAACTCTGGTGCCATGTCACATATAGAAATTTTTTGATATTTGCAACCATAGTAAAACAAAGACTTATATTTTTGATATTTATTTTATATATTTAAATGCCATTTAACAAAGAAAAATCAACCAAAAAAATGAGTTCGCCTGTCACCTCTGACACGCGTGTCATAGGTTCGCCATCACTGGCATAGGCCAATGGGTTCCACGCACTCATTAACCATCAATTACAAATTTGCTCATTAAGAGAAACTGCTTTTAGTAAAGTCGTATAAAAGATGGGCTTTATAGGCAAACAGACCCTCTACTTTCTAGCTATGTTTAACCTTGGCAAGCTACATTTTTTTTTTCTTTTTAAATATATTTGTCATTGATAGTATTACAGCTATCTCCCATTTTCCCCTCTTTTACTTGGCGAGCTCTGTTAAGCACACTAAATATCAATTTCTTCAAAAACAAAAAAGATAGAAGAAAGGAAGATGGCAGTGTAGGTAAATGCCTGTACTCGTCACCTCCCACAACCACATCAATATTGCAACTAAAATACAGAACCATCATCATCCAGAACCGCTGGAAATCTGTGGAAGTCCCACAACTAGAGAAGTAAAAAAGAAAGCACACTGAGACTGGTAGGAGGTGCAGAGGCATGGAATGGCCACTTTTTTAATCGGGAGGGAGGGAGGGAGATCGTCTCTGCAGAGGCTGCCCAGAGGAGCAAGGGGTCCCAGCCCCACACCAGACCCCCAGCCCAGAGTCCCAGAGCTAGGAAAAGAAGTCTCTAGGGGCAATAAGAACTATGGGCTGTAAAAACCAGTGTGGATTGGGGCTCAGTGACACAGGCTGCTGGAGACCCAGCTGTTCCTCCTAAAAGGCCAGCACCACAAACCGAACTTACAAGCTCCCGCTTCCTCTGAGCTCTAGCACCAGGGTGAGGCTCTGGGGAACACAGACACATAAAAGGAGGAACTGGATTGTCTGACATAAGGGCAGGAACTCGGGGCGGCTTTCTCCCAGACAGAAGTGCTCACAGGGAGCATTGTTCCTATGGTGGGACCTCCCCAGTGGCAGGGCCGACTGGCAGCCATTTCTGTTTGCTCTGCCCTGGTGATTCCCTAAGACCCCGCCTCATCCAATTTACAAACTCACCCAAGCTGTGTGCATATGATTTTCCTGTCCTTGCTCTGGTTAAAATCTCTCAAACAAGCTGTAGGTGGGTCAGGGAGCCCCAAATCTATCAATAAAAGGATCAAGACCCAGCACCAGCACCAGTCTGCCTTGCTTCATAGCTGGGCAAGCTCCGTCAGTGTCAAACCAAACCAGATTACAACTTTACACATCCATAATTGACACACTCAAGTGAGCACCAAAGTCCCACTGAAACAAGTCCTGATCCATAGGGGTGTCTCCTGCATAGCAGCTCTCCCACTGTAGTTGCAGTTGGTCCTCACAGCTGATTGGCCTGGAGGTCAATTCCTCCCAGTGACACCAACAGCAATCAAGTCTTAACTACAACAAGACTGTCCTCACAGCCCACAAAGGGGTGCATCTAAGAGTGCCCAGTTCAGGTGACTGGGGAGGCTAAGCCACTGGGCCCTATAGAACACCTAATACACAAGGCCACTCTACCAACTTAAGGAGACATAGCAGCTCTACCCAATACATAGAAACAAACACAGGGATGCAGCAAAAATGCAGAGACAAAGAAACATGTTACAAATGAAAGAAAGGGAAGAAAGCAAACTACTGGATGTAGAGTTAAAAAAACATGGTTACAAGGTTACTCAAGAATCTTCTAGAAATCTCCAAAAGAAATGGAAAAGGACCAGTCCGAAATTAAGCATACACTGACTGAAATAAAGAATAACATACAGAGATTCAACAGTAGAGTAGAGGATTCTGAGAATCAAATCAACGGTTTGAAATATGAGGAAGCAAAAAACACCCAATCAGAAGAGCAGAAAGGAAAAAGAATCCAAAAATATGAAGATAATGTAAGGAGCCTCTGGGGCAACTTCAAGTATACCAATATTTGCATTACAGAAGTGCCAGAAGAAGAGAGAGAGCAAGATATTGAAAACTTAGTTGAAGAAATAGTGACAGAAAACATCCTCTACCTGGTCAAAGAAACAGACTTACAAGTCCAGGAAGCACAGAGAGTTCTAAACAAGAGGAACCCAAAGACGACCCCCACACCAAGACATACCATAATTAAAATTCCAAGGGCTAACAACAAAGAGAGAATCTTAAAAGCAGCAAGAGAAAAGCAGTTAGTTACCTATAAGGGAATGCCCATATGACTGTCAGCTGATTTCTCAACAGAAACTATCCAGTCCAGAAGAGAGTGGCAAGAAATATTCAAAGTGATGAATAGCAAAGACCTACAACCAAGATTACTCTACCCAGCAAAGCTATCATTTAGAATTGAAGGTCAGATAAAGAGTTTCACAGACAAGAAAAAGCAAAGGGAGTTCACCACCACCACACCAGTATTATATGAAATGTTGAAGGGTATTCTTTAAGAAGAGGAAGAAGAAAAAGATAAAAAATATGAACAACAAAATGGCAACAAATACATCAACAAGTGAATTTAAAAATCAAACTAAATGAATAAGAAATCTAATGAACAGAATAAACTGGTAATAGAATCAGAGGCATGGAAATGGAACAGACTGATGATTCTCCGATGGAAGAGGGATGGGAGGCAGGAAGATATTAAACAACGATCTTATATGTACATATGCATTACGTATGGGCACAGACAATAGGGGGTGAAGGCCTAGGGTGGGGCGGGAACTAGTGGAGGGGGGCCTTGGGGGGAAAAAAAGAGGGACATCTGTAATAATCTCAACAATAAAGATTAGAAACAAAACAAAAAGGGTAATATGATTACCTTCTCATAGTTATCTGAGGATTAAATGAGATAATGTATAACAGTTGATAAGAAAAGCTCTTTAAGTTTGCCCATTATTAGTATTACTCAGGCCATTCTGAGATTCACATTAAAAAAAAAATTACATAAGTGAGAAGAATAAAAACCCCTCAAGCTAAATAACTTATTTTCTATGACTATTAACCTTAAGAAAGTTAAGGGTTTCCAAAGCACAGAGTCCAACCACTCCTCTGAGTGCACGGATGATCTCTACACTCAGTTCACACAATTTCTCCTTGACTCCATCAAACATCCCACACTGGATTCCAGGATCCAAATAGGTCTGCACCCATTAGAGATTAGGGGGAACAGTCACCTCCGAAAGGGCCAGGCAGGTTCTCTACGGACTGAGCCACATGCTGAGCCAGTCACCCAGGGCAGACTTGAAATCAAGGGTGGCTACTTTTAGGGGGTTGAGGAAGGAAGAGTGATGCCCTGCACAGCCCCAGTTAGAGGAGGTCATGGTCAGTGTAGGGTGTGAAGACCAAAGAGAATAATACATTTCATTATGCTCAGAGACTACTTACACTATCAAGCTGTAAATAAATTGGTGTCTTCAGTAATTCCTATGCAAGAAAAAAGTGTCCAATTCCCCAAATAAAGCAGTATAGAAGCATTTTCCACACACTTAGTCCATTTTCTATACACATTTGGCCAGAGTGAAAAGTATACAGCAGTTCTAACACATGGGAACATTTTTTTCCTACGTGCACTCTCGAAAATGTCATCCCTCAGAAGCATGAGGTGCAGTAACACAATTCCCTTCATCAGTGCCTGACAACAATGTATTTTTATTTTGTGCTGCAACATTTTGAGCATCAATCAATGAGGTTTTCACAGTATAATGAGGCCAGTGGAGACGGAAGCCTGCCACCATGAATACAGCACTTTGCTGTAAGCAAGTTGCTATGTACATAGGTGCCTTTGGCTTAAGGGACAGAAACGTGGCCATAGTGTACCACCACTCATTAACATGCCTCTGTCCATCACATTTTCTCCTTTCTGACTTGAAATATTTAGAATTTATAGCTTCCACTAAATTATACTTAAACTAGAGGCCCGATGCACGAACTTCGTGCAAGGGGCTCGGCCCCTGCCGGAGCCGTGGCTGCCTGTGCCTCAGCCCCCACCTGCTGCCGCAGCAGCTGCCTCTGCCTTGGTGTGGCAGCCAGGGGCCTCTGCCTTGGCCCCCCGCCCACGGCAGCATCTTCCGGGAGCACGTCCGGTTTAATTAGCATATTATACTTTTATTATTATAGACAATAGGGTAAAGTCCATTCACAAAGTTAACTATTAAATTAAAAATTACTTGACAAGTTAATGGATCATAGTCTTCCATATTGTTTTTTTTTAATCAGAGATTTTATTTTTTTAGAGCAATCTTAGGCTTACAACAAAATTCAGAACAGGGTACTCAATACATTGATTTCCCATATATTCCCTGCCACATGCATAGCCACATTATTGACACACCCTACCACAGTGGTACATTGGTTATAAATAATGTACCTACATGGACACATTATCATCACCCAAAGTCCATAGTTTACATTAGGGTTCACTCTTGGTGTTGTATATCCTATGGGTTTGAACAAAAGTACAATAACATGTATACATCATTATATCATACAGAATACAGTAGGTCCTCAGGTTAAGTCGGAGATCCATTCCTACAGCACGACGTAACGCTATTTTCGCCTTCAGTCGGAACCCACCTACATAAGCACCTACGTCACTCACATGGAGCACATACACAGCAGTAATGAAGTGAAACAGTAAAAAAAAATTAAAAGAAAGATAACAATTCCTGACCTTTACTTGTGATAAATAAATAATAAAAAACATAAGGCACATATGTACACACATCAAAATGATGGAACTTTTTTTATATATAAATAAATGGGAGATGGCGACGTAACCACAAAACAATGTAAGTCAAGTCTGAGGTAACCGGAGGACTGTCTGTACTTTCATTGCTCTAAAAATCTGCTGTGCTCTGCCTATTCCTCTCTCCCTCCACCCACCCCTGAAAACCACTATGGTTATTTCACTGACCCCACAGTCTTGTATTTACCAGAATGTCATATAGTGGAAATCATACAGTATGTAGCTATTCATATTGGCTTTCACTAAGTAATATAAATTTAAGTTTCCTCCATGTCTCTTCATGGCTGAAAGATTCATTTCTTTTAAGCTCTGAATCATATCCCATTGTCTGGATGTGCCAGAGTTTATTTATCCATTCTCCTACTGTACAACTACTGAAGGACATTTTGGTTGCCTCTAAGTTTTGGCAATTATAAATAAAACTGCTATAAATATACATGTACAGGTTTTTATGTGAACATAAGTTTTCAACTCCTTTGAGTTTATACCAAGGAGTGTGATTGCTAGATCATATGATAAAAGTATGTTTATTTTGGTAAGAAACCACCAAACTGTCTTTCAAAACACAGATTAGTATTAGTTCAGAAACTTGTAAGTGCCTCTCAAAGAACTAAAAGATACTTTTTAAAGAATTTAAGCAGAGATCTAAGGAATAAGAAGCAGGGCATTTGGGGGAGGAGAAATGGCAGGGAAGGACTCCAAAAGAGCATGGTGCTCAAGGAGTGAGCTCCAGGGAAGCCGTGGGCCTGACCACCTGGGGGTGGACTTTGGGTGTCCTCTGAGCAAGGGCCAAGTAACACATGCCAAGAGCCCTGCCACACCACGTGAGCAGAAACCAAGCAGCCTCTGTCTTAATGGAATTAGTGTGTGAGGGGGGCAGTAAGAGATGAATCAACCAGAGAAACGAAGGCCTTCTAGGGAAGGCAGCTCTCGACTGCTTCTCTTGCTAAAGATAAAAATGCAAAAATTCACGTTTGCCATCCCTACCTGTAGATAATTGTTGGGCTATAGCTTCTGAAACATACAGCTGTTGAACCAATAATCACTCGTCATTCTTAGTTGCAAACATCCAATATTACTGCTGAAAAAGTAAAGTAGTGAGTTTCCTTACACAATTCATTTATTAATTTCCAAGTAATTCTAAAAACTCATGTTCAGAGAATTATCTAATGGGTTTTTATAAACTATAAGGAATGTGTAATCATCGGCTGCCTCAAAGCAATTCTATAACTAGCATGCAGTTTCTACACAATTGCTTTATGTGATTGGAGAGGGTATGACCTTAAGAGAAAAAGAACAGGTTATTTGGAATGAATAGGATATTAAATGTATCCTGTCTAGTAAGTGTCACTATAATAAAATTAAGAGAAAACACCACTCTTTAAATTAAATTCCTAAATAATTTATATGGCTGGCCCTAGACTTGGCTTATCAGTGACTTCATAGGCAAAACTGTCAAAGCACAGAAAATTAGTATTAGTTCAGAAACTCATAAAAGCCTCTCAAAGAACTAAAAAAAAAATGCTTTTCAAAAAGTATTTTCATGTTCTCAGGACTTAACAAAAATCATGTATTTTACATTGTTCTAGTTTTTAAATAATCTGACACATTCAAAACAGTAAATCAGTTATCAATAAGATTTGTGCAGTAAAATCTGTAGCTTTCAGTGGTCTCTTAACACTAATCCTTCACACACATTAGGCCAGAATAAGCATCTCCCAGATGATGGGGAAACTTGCCCAGATGAGACATCAACCGACTGTTTTGAGACATGAAATTTTACTGAGGGGAGGATGACAGTTTAGTTATAAAAACAAATAATGCTTATTTTGGCTACTTAATAATCCTTTACAGATGACCTTTGTAAGTGAAGTCACGCTAAAGGACAAAGATGAGTTAGGAAATCCAACCTCGGCAAAGCATTGGAAACAGAGGCGACTACATCCCCACAGAACTGATCAGAAGTCACCAAACTTATTTCCTTTATGCCAGGGTCCAAGGTGACCAAGAGGTTAGTCTACTCACTGTCACCAGAGAAGCTAATAAGGAAACTAAAGAATTTTTCCAACAATTGCAACACTAATTTCTGTGGGGGGGGGGGTTGTTGTTGTTTTTATTTAATATATTTTATTGATTTTTTACAGAGAGGAAGGGAGAGGGATAGAGAGTTAGAAACATCAATGAGAGAGAAACATCGATCAGCTGCCTCCTGCACACTCCCTACTGGGGATGTGCCCAAAACTCAGGTACATGCCCTTGACCAGAATCAAACCTGGGACCCTTCAGTCCGCAGGCCGATGCTCTATCCACTGAGCCAAACCAGTTAGGGCGGGTAATTTCTGTTTTTTAATAGACAAGAATGCTATAGTGACGCTGAAAAAGTAAGCCAAGAAAAATTTCTTTGCCTCCCTGAACTTCGAAAAGCTTAGAATATATGTTATGAGAACAAGAGCCAAGTCTGAATTATGTCTTTACCCCTCGATGCCTAGCACAGTGCCACATGTACAGCAATTTCACATTTTGAAAAATGCGTTGAATGAAATAGTAAACAATATTTCTCCCATCAACTGCCAAGTTTCATATACTGCTGACCATCTGCAGAGATCAGTGTGTGAACAAGGGTCTACTGAGGGTAAATGGTGTCAGTAACTCTTCACCAAGTAAAAGGAGGACCAGGAAACGGTTCTGAAAACATGCCCAAGCAGTCGGTGTTTATCCTTCCTCACCACTGGAATGAAAAGAAACTGTAAAATTAGTAAACTCCAGAGATGTTTTAGACTGCGCACTTTGTTTTTATTTTTTTATGCACACTTGTTTTCTCAATGGTTATTTTTCCTTCTAGTTGAAGAGTCTCTCCTCAGCCAGCTTTCCTGTGGTTCTGGGTGATGTCCGTTCCGTCTTTTAGTTGTATTTTTGAAGTGGTTGTTTGCGGCAGCAGTCTCCGGTGTTTACCTATGCCGCCATCTTGGTCTCTCCGCACTTTGGATTTAATATTTTATGCACACTTGTTTTCTCAATGGGCTCTTTATGAATTTAAGCCCCAGGGTCCTTCCATTGTGTCCTATGGGTGTTCGGTTTTCCCGTAAAATGTCACAATGTCCTCAGCATCGATTTCAGCTTCCAGCAAGTTATGTGAGATGATTTAAAACACAAACTATATCCACAACTGAAATAGGGTTTTTAAAACACTAAAAGAAATAAGGCACTAACATATAACAAAAACCTCTAATCCAAGGACCCCACCAATAACACCCAAAAAGAAGAAACTTCTACTTGCAGTATTTACAAAGTGAGATTACTTTATTAAAACGGATTTAGCTTATATTTTCCTCCAAGTTGATTAAAATTGTATTTCAAGATGCAAACTTGAGAATGCACATTGTTTCAACACTTAATTATAACCATGCCAACACACAATTCTCTTTACTGCAAACTCACTCCAGATCTAGAATAAATGCTTCACTTACGGCAGCAATTTTCAACTGGTGTGCGCAAGAATTTTTAAAACATGCAATACCTGGCTATTTAGTCAGGGACAATGACATCTTTTCCCTTTAAGTATCAAGTGAAAAAAATGACAACAGCCAACACAACAATAGCCGTCTGGTGTAAATAAATCAGAATTATACCCTTTTTTCAAATTGGCAAAAATATATTTTTTGGTGTGTTGCAGAAGTTCAGTAATTAGTTTAGTAATGCTGTGAGATGAAAAAGGTTGAAAATTGCTGCTTTAGGGAGACAGATTAGGCCTTTACCACTTCCTACTTGTGTTTGTAACTACTAGGATTAAGAGTCATTTCTTTCCCACTTAAGTGAGCAAAATGATCCTGTTTGGTTTAATTTCTCTGTCTCCACAAAAAACAAAATGAAGAGACTACCAAGTAGATGCAGACAAAATTTTTTCTTGATGTCCTTGACCACTCGGCAGCATATTTCTTTTTATTCATTTCTTTCTAAATAGTTTTTTTCTAAACAATGTGGCCTTTTGACTTGCACACATAATCTTTCTTTTTCTTTATCAGCAAGGTTTTCTCCTATTATGCCTTTAAATATCTTTTGTTCTCATTTCTTATTCTCTCCCTTTGGAAATACAAGCAAATATGTGACAGATAATCCTTTGCCTTTCAATGTATCAACTTCATAGAAACATTTTTATCTCATCTTTTTCCCTTTTTTGTAAGAATTTCACAAGTCTGAATTGCACATCCCTTGCTTTCACCATGTTTCTTTTTTTTTAATGGCTCCTAATATGACTTTCATCTTTCTAATAGTTCATTTTCTTTACTTTTTAATTGAGATTCATCAGCTCACTTTCCATCTCCTTTTTCTTTTCTTTCATCATGTGTATCATTTTTAAAATTTTTTGCAGAAAACCCAGTTATTATTAATCCTTGGCGGTCATGAAGAACTATGAGTCTGAATTTTTCTTCTGTTTGTGAGATAATTTGCCTTCTGATATATATTCTTCCTCTAACTTTATGTTCCTGTCTTCTATTAATTTGCACCATCTACATGAGGATACGGTATAAACCAGAAGGCATTTGACATGAAATGAAGACAATCAGTCAGGTGCTGAAGAACAGTGCAGGAAGAAGAGTGTAGGAGAAGTAGGGACCCTTAAAAGTCCAGTATTGATCTCTAACATTCTCTCCACCTCTGTCAAATCCTTGTGACACGGGGGTATTTCATACAAAGTTTTGGTGTGACTCTCTTCGGCTTCAGCAAAGAGTCAATGTAGGTTAGAGAAAAGCCACTCATGTCACAAGCTCTCTGTGTGGTGACCTCATGACTACCACTACCTGACCCTTCTTCCAGCCTTACTTTGGGCAGTCCCCTACTTTTAGGATCTTGTACTAGACCTTAAGGTGGCATTCACTCACCTTGGTGGCTTGGGTAGGCACACAGGTAGGGTACTTACCCCCCGGGAACTCCATTCATATAGACTTTAATGGTAACGGGTCCCAAGAGTTGTTTAGTTCACACCCTGCCCAACCGTACACAGTGGCTCTGCTCCTCCATCAGTTCCATGCCCTGCAGTTTTCTGGGATTTATGACAGACTTGCTGCAGGAGAGTCCTACCACAACTGTCTTATCACTTTAGTGAAGCCATTTAATTTCTATAGGCCGGACTACCTGAGAAACCTGTATCCACCCCAATTTTGAGGATTGTGTCCATGCACAGCATCTTTTCTCCTTTGGTCCAAATACCACATTTGGCAGATATTCCTTCTAGTCTGTGGTTTGAGGATGTAGCTATGTAAGCAAAGAGAGCATTTTCTTCTTTGTTTTTCATTCTTTTTACTCCTGTTAGGGTCCTCGGGGCAGAAAACTTGAATGAACTTGCCTTTACCATCTTTATCATCTTTAATTTTTAAATAGTTTAACCTAAGGCCAATAAACATTTTTTTCTGTAAAGACCAAATAGTAACTATGCCAAAAGACTTACCAAGTTGATTAAAATATGGAAAAAAAATTGCTTAATCTTCAAAAGTTACTATTCTGAATATTGCAAAGACTGGACTCATCTATAAAAGAAAACATTTTTTTTTCTGTTTCACTGTGTCCTTATGCAAAAACTGTAAGTTCATATATTTTGCTTTCTACTTACTAATAATCCCCATAAGGAAGTACTCCACCAATTTCAATAACAAAGAAGTCCAACACTCACTGAGCTTGTGAACTGTGATTTAAAACTTGGGTCCTTGAAAGACATGCCTGAAAAAAATTATGATTCTTACCAAAGCCAAGGATTAATTTTCATTTAACTTAATCCTGAATAAATTCAGGCTGAGTGCTTTAAAGAGGGAGGTTCTTCCCTGAAAACTTACATTTAAAAACTAACAATGTTTATTATGGATGACCACCTTCCTCTCTTAACCTTGCCAAGTATGAATGAAGCTTTTATAAACTTCACCTCTAGTGCAAGCTGGAACACCAGCCAAAAAAGAGGTTACTGTATAAAATTCTAATCTCATCTCCATTTATGTTTTAAGTGTTTTATTTGCTTATTTGTTTTGCAAATTAAGAAAAAGGAACTGAAACTAAAGCAACTGTATGGGCTTTAAAAGACTTTAAAAAAGTCTAGCTTTCTCTTCCACTCCCAACTCTTGCCCCTTCCCATCCCTCCCCTCCCCCAAATACGCAACTATCATAACCTCAAATGCAAACCAAGATCAACTGCAATGGCCAATTACATATTTCTGTGATATACAAATGACAAGTGATCACTAATTTTATCCAACTCCCTTTACTTTCTTTTGGGAGAATACTTTAGAAATAATCATTGTTTTATATTCCATATATTTATTTACATAACCAATGAAACACTCCTCTATTTTATATGTAAATAGTTTCTTCATAAAAAGAGTTGTCTGGGAATAAAACAAATACAAATTTTAGTTGGGCTATTTTTTTTCTAACTCAGTAGCAAAATGAAGAACTGCTAGATCATCAGCCCTCAGGAGCTGGAGTCAGGAGTTAGGAGGAAGGTGAGGACAGGCAGGGCAGAAGGCATCTCTCAGGACCAGGGCACATGTCCTGCGAACACAGGCAAGGCAGGAAATGCAATCTGACAAGCCGTCGGAGACTGGAGCAATGTTCCATCAAGTATTTTTAAATTCAGTTCCACACAAGTCCACTCAGTTTTGTCCTGAGATGTTACCAGACATTTAGCTGGTGTGTGTATAATTATCTGTCTCTCTGAATTGGGAGTGGAAAACAGCACAAGGAGGGGCAGGGCGTTTACAGAAAAGAATGAACTAAAAGACCTGATGTTAAAGAGAACTGAGCCCCGGGGACTCGTTCCAACATAAAAAGTTTTCAATTGCTTCCCATCTTCCTGCCCTTGCTTCCTCAGATTTCTATGATAACTGGCAACTCCCTTGGTCATGGAGCATTCACAACATAAAGCTTGGGCACTCTCTAATAGACCTTGGGGGCAGCAGATACAGCATTTTCATGGAACAGTTTGGGGATATATATACATTCATTCATCCATTCCACAAATATTTACAGAGCTCCTACTATGTGCCAGGTGTTGTATGAAGCACTTGTCATACATCATTGAACAAAACAAAGCAAACAAACAAAAACAAAGATCCCCTGTTCAAGGAGGTAGGTAGACAATAAACAAGGAATAATTAACAAAGGTGGTTAAGTGCCGAGCAAAGAGAAGCAGAGCCAGGCATGGGACAGGAAGGCCTGGGACTGATGGGGCACAGAGCAGTAGTTATTGGGAGCGGTCAGGGTGAGCCTCACTGAGAAGGTGGGGGACCTTCCAGGGTGAGGAATGGGCAGAGCTGGCATCCTGGAGGGGGACTGAGGCAGCTGAGGCCTGAGCGTGGGGCATGGCTGGATGAGGGGAAAGTGACAGGAGGTCATAGAGGCAGGGCCAGACCAGGCAGGACTCAAAGGCCTTTGTGAGGACTTCAGTTTTCACTCTGAGATGAGAACCTACTGGAAGCTTTTAAGCAGAGGAATGATTTGCTCTGAAGTCTGCTTTGAAATAACCACCCTGTCTACTGTTGTGGATTCTGGGGGGCGTCAAGGAGGAGAGGCAGGAACTATTTAACTAAAATGTGTTAAAAACTGTGACAACTGAAAGTGAAACAATAACAATGAAATCAAAGAAAAATAAGAATCATGGTTTCTGATCTGGATTGAGGGAGAGGCTTCCAGCAGTAAAATGGGAGGAGGAGGGGGATCCCATGTTGCCAGGACACAAAAAGGTGTCCTAACTCTTCACTCAAGACCAGGGGTGGGGGAAATTCAGTAAGGTTTGCACGCACGCTTGCGGTGAAATTCCTGACTGCTCTTGGCCTTTGAGGACTGCTTTCACGAGAGTTTGACTTTCCTTTTTATATGAAAGAAACTCTTTCTCTAAAAGCAAACAAATTACAACAACAACGGAAATAGAAAGGGACGAAAAGAGTTGACTCTGGGAATTCCAACCTGATTCAACATTTTAAATGGATTGCCTTCAGGTTCCCTTCTAGCAGGAAAATGTGAGCATGTAAAGGGAAAAAAATATTTAACAGTATAAATAAACATTAATACAGAACTAATTTTCTTAGTTCTCATTTCACTGAATAATTATACCTTTGGGCTACCATGAATAATGTATTAAGTAGCATGCAGTTTATATGCAGTCCTGCAACTTTTACCCTCATTATGCAATTATTTGAAATCATTCCAGGGCAAACCCTGGGTAAAAAGTGACTTCCATGCAAATGTCCTTTTCCTATCAGTACGTGGATAGTTTACTAAGTGTCTCTTTAGGTTAACAAGAACTATTCAATATGCTATTTAAAAATCTGTCTGAAATATGGCCAATAATTCATTAAACTTCTAAGATGCCAAACTTCACTCTTTTTCAAATTACACATACTGCTCTTTAACTCAAGCTTTTAAGGAATATAAAACCATATATTTACTTCCTGGTTTCTCTAGTTAATTAATGTGGCCTTTAATTCAACTAGAATCATTGTTACAAAATTATCCTCTTAAAACAATTCAGTTTTGGTGGTTTGGGACTAAAGGCCCTAGAAGAGTTCCACTTCCCATGAGAATTATCTTCATTTTTAACTGTTATAATAGGCCAAAACAAGCATGTCAAACTCGACAAGGCCATGAGTTTGACATACTTGGGCCAATACACAAGGAGGCACCAATACATTAATTAATCCTTTGAGGGGGCCTGTTGTGGTAAGTCTCACATGGTGAACAACCCTGATTATATAGGCATTCGTGGTCCCCCTCATGTTTCTTGCTGCTTCATGTTCTCTGTTACATTGCAGATCATCATAAAATGGCAATCTAATTACTAAAACTATTAATTATGCTCGTGATTAATTTGAAATACCTGACAACATGTAAATGGTATGGTGAGAAACAACAGTCTTAATGAATCCTAACACCTGAAACTGTTTGGTATCATTACCAGTCAAGTAGCTGTGCTTAATTTCCTCTCAGCTGGGCATATTAACAGAGTCGGCGCCTAGGACGATTTTCTAAAACTGTGCTTCCACACAAAGCGATTAGTGTGCACCTGAATCTGGCCTGGAACGCAGACTGGCTTTCCCCAGGCCAACCTTAAAAGATCAACTGAAGGACTTGCATGCATGCATATAAGCCTAACCAATGGACACAGACAACAGGGAGGTGAGGGCATGAGGGGGGGCGGGCAATAGGGGGATAAGGACACATACGTAATACCATAATCAATAAAGAAATTTAAAAAAATAAAATAAAATAAAACCATTAGTCCCTGCATTTGACTTCCCCTTAATGCCTTCCTATTTACCCTGCCCAACTGCAGATCCCCTCAAATAGTCTGTTGATTGTCTTGGAACCTCCAAACATAGTAAGATTTACAAGCCTTTTGTGAACTGCTATGCAAATTATTTCTACTGGAAATAGTTGGGGGAAGGTTGGTGGAGGGGGAGAAGAAGACAAGCATGCTGAGCCAAAAACACCAGGGCCTCATCTGAAGACAGTGTTCCTGAGATGTGGGACTGAGGAGTGGAGGGGCCAGGACAGGACAACCTGCTGGGTTGCAGAAGACTCGGCCTAGAACTACCTACAGGGGGTAGAAGTGTCTATCCGACAGCCTGAATGCTGGCACAAAGTGTTGTGAAGGTTCTTTGGGCATTGGAGCCTTCTCTTAATTAAACTAAAATTCAAGGAAAATTGAGTGGCTGACTGAATATCATTTCTATCCAAACATACAGGTTGAGGAAATGTAATAACACCTACTTAACCAACAGTTTAAATGTAAAAGGAATATTCACCTTCAATGGCAAATCAACTGAACGCATACAGGGACTCCTACCAGGAAATATATTCACTCTCTTATTAAAGTCTTGGTGACAACTTCAAAATTTTCATCTGCACGCTAGACTTATTCCACAGCCACCAGCCTACCTGTACAATTTCAACCTTAATATCTCCACTTCTATATATTTGACACCTCAAACTTAAAATGTCCAAGACAAACTTGATAATCCTCCTCACACCTCACCTCCCAAACCTGTTCCCCCACAGTCTTCAGTATCCCTGTCGATGGTAACGTCATCAATCCAGATGCCCCGGCCAAAAACTGTGTAGTCAGCCTTGACCTGTCTCCTCCTAACTAAACCCAACCTGTCATCAAATCCTAATGGTCCTACCTTTAAAAACATACCCAGAGACTGATCCCTCCTCATCACATCGCCTCCATGGTTACCACTGGGTCCAAGCCACCTCTAACTCTTGCACTGAATATTTCCATGACCTCCCAATGGGTCTTCCTGCTTCCCCCTCTGTCCCATACAATCTATCTATAAAAGACAGCTAGAGTGATCTTGTAAAAAAGTGAATCAGACCATATGACACTGGCTCAGAAACCTCCAATAGCTTCCCATATTCAAGTAAAAGCCTCCTAGAGTCAGTCCTACTAAACTTGACATGATTGAGCCCTGTCTCCCTTTCTGAAGCCTTAGGACTCTCCTCCATGCTCACGTTGCTTCTGCATCTCCGCTTTCACAATTCACTAGAGACAGACTTGCTCCTCTGCCTGGAGCACTCTTTCCCCAGGCATCTACATGGCTCCTTCTCCAACGTTCTTCAAATGTCAAGGGGCACGACCTGACCATAGTATTTCATGTCAAAAACCATCTCCTCCCCACCAATGTTACTTTTCTGCACTATCCCTATCTCTATACTAACTTACTAGTATGAAGGCAGGGTGTGTTTTGTAACATATCACTCCAGCGATATGTCCAGACCCATAGGTTCCTCAAGAACCTTGCCACTCCCAAAACAAAGGGGGAGTCTATATGCTCTCCCTTTAAACCTGGGTGATCGCCTCCACTAATAAAGTATGGTGGAAGTGACTCTATGTGATTTCCAAAGCTAGACCATAAAATGCAATGCAACTTCTACCTGGCTCTCTCGGGACACGCATTCTTGGAATCCAGCCTCTATGCTACATGGAAAGCCAAGCCACATCAAGAGGCCTGTGCAGAGCAAAACCGATCTTCACTCTGCTCATCTCAGCCTGGATGGAGCTCCCAGCCCAGAGCCAGCACCAACCTGCTCGCTACAGTAGTGGGTCACCTGGAAGCACCCACTCCAGCACAGGGCCCAGTAAGTGGGGCCAGTGCAGTCACACAGGGCCCTGCGCCCTAAGGGCTTGCATTTGGGGTTTTAATGCTCTGTGATCACAGTCTTGAAATTCCTAACAATTTTACCTGTGAATTTGTTCTGTACCTGAAGCCTAATGAGACAATGGAACAGGTGCCAGGGACTTGGAGCCTCGGTTCCTGTGTGATCCCTCGTCCCCAGGACAGGTTCTTAACTGCCCACTTCCCCAAGCCATGGCTCACCTGCCCACCCTCACTGACTGCTGTCACCTTTGTTCCAGGCAGGGCCCAGTTTGTGGGTTACAGGAGGCAACCAATCAATGTTTCTCTCTCTCTCCCTCTCCCTTCCTCTCTCTCCCAAAAATCAATAAAAATATTTCTTTTAAAGCAAAAACACGATGGCATGTTGAAAGACTGTGGAAGGAAGGGAAAATGCTCTGTATTTTAATACCTCCAACAGCACTTTTTTCTGCTTTTCAAACAAGGGGCCTCTTATTTTCACTGTGCATTGAGCCTGCTCCAACCGTCACATGAACTGCCCCAACCAATGCCACGTGAAGCTAAGACGAGCCTTCCCCACTGAGCCCTGCCCTAACTTCAGATTCCTGAACAGAAGCAATGGTTGCTATGTTTTTAATTCACTCCATTTGGGGGTGGCTGGTTGTGCAGCAAAAGGTAACTGAAACACTTACTTTTACCTCTGACTCTCCCCCACCACGCACCCACATAAGAGTGCACACATGCTCTGTGAAGGCAGTGATTTTGAGGATGCATTGTTCATTGCTGCATCCCCAGCACCTAGAATAGTGCCCTGCTCATAGCAGTTGCCCAATAAACATTGGTTCGATGAACTGAAAAGTCCCATTCTGATGAAACGTGTGTTTTTTTCGATGGGGCTACAAATAAGCGATACAAGAAAATGTTACGAGTTTCAAACACTGAGGGGTAAATAGTTGGAAAGTGTGCAGTGCAGGCCTGCTGAGGCCTGTGTGCTCTGGAAGGGCGGGGTTTCCCTCTGGTATTAGTGGTCTGGTCATTCTGGAAAGACAGCTCTGTTCGGACAGGACTGCCCTCTACACCCTGACCAGCCACCTACCCCTCAGACAACAATGCCCTGGCCTGGGACCACCATGCCTGCCACACAGGCCTGCTGGGAGAAGTGGAGGGCGTAATGCACTTATTCTGCAAACATGCACAAAATATCTCCTTGATGCCAAGAAGTATCCCAGGCCATTAAAGGGGGTGCAAACATGAACAAGACATAGTCGTTAGCATTAATATTTTATTAAGATGATCTATGTGAGCATGCTTGCAAACTATATTGCCACTTGCAAAGAAAGCCATTCATGGTAGTAATGATTACTATTCAGGCTCTTTCCAGGATTTCTCAGATGTCACCTGCTACTTTCTCAACCAGGACAAAGAAGGCGTAAACCAGGAGTCCACCGGGAGTACCATAGGCTGGCAGTGTGAGCCGTTTTCCATGTAGTAGGAGCTCCATGTCTGCAATAGATACACGCTCACCTTTCTGCAGGGCCACTGGATCTTTCTGAACCACCCAGTTTGTTTTTATCCATGACTTCATTTTCATGAATGGTTGGGTGAAAGATATTCTTCTGACCACGTGTGGATTACATTTCCATTTACTAGCTGGGAAATTGGCTAGACACAGATTTCCTCTTCTCTTGGCACACTCAGTGTCACTGCCTTCCCAAAGACGCTTCCCAACTTTCCCCTATTGAGAACTCGGTCAGGGCCAAGATCTTTAGAGCAACCAACTCACTGGCAAGAATCCACGTGAGCCATGTAAATGGCCCACAGATGCAGCTGATGCAAGAGACAGAACCAACTGCCAATCTCAGGTCTTCTTCGGGTCTTCATTTCTCTTAGTGGAATCAGAAACTAAACCACATGTTTCTGAAAGTCACATCGGTGCTGAATTAGCTGCTATTATGAATATTCTGAGTGTCAGGAAACTAAATGAAGATGGATGCTAATTGCCATTTCTCATGAAAAGAAAAATAGCGTTTTAAAAATAAAATTTTGTTGCCAAATGCATCAATGGTTTCTTAAAGAGATCTTTCCCTTCACCTCTCCATCCCTCTGCCCTATGCAAAGACTCTCCTATTCTCCTGTACAAATTCCTCCTGTTGCCTGTGATTCATCCTGCCAGTAAGTAGACAGGAACATGTTACAAAGTGTGTCTAGCCTGACCGGTTTGGCTCAGTGGACAGAGCATCGGCCTGCGGACTGAAGGGTCCTGGGTTCGATTCTGGTCAAGGGCACGTACCTTGGTTGCGGGCACATCCCCACTGTGCATAAGAAGTCTGCCTGTCCCTGTACAATCCTATTTACTGAGCACCTACTATAAGTCAGACATTAGGCACTGCCCTTTCTTTGTAAGTCATGTCATGCTTCAGGGATCACCTCCTATCCTACCAATAAAAAGTCTTTATAAGGAACAGAAAGCAAGCACTCAAATAGAATAAACAGCCTAAGTGTACAATCCCTAATGTGACTGATTACAATGTTGGAGATAGGAAGGAGAGGCCAGCTGATTCGATCTAAGCCTGAAGGTGAAATCCCTGAAAAGTGTATCAGTCACTGAGCATTCTGCTACCCTCTGCCCTTGTTCATTCCTTAAGTATATACACAGGGATAGGCAAAAGTAGGTTTACAGCTGTTTATATGGAACAGAATACAATTAATAAGTAATAACACAAAAACTCTGCTTCATATACTCACACTGTAAACTATTTTTACCCCATGCAAGCACTCAAATAGAATAAACAGCCTAAGTGTACAATCCCTAATGTGACTGATTACAATGTTGGAGATAGGAAGGAGAGGCCAGCTGATTCGATCTAAGTCTGAAGGTGAAATCCCTGAAAAGTGTATCAGTCACTGAGCATTCTGGTACCCTCTGCACTTGTTCATTTTTAAGTATATACACAGGGATGGGCAAAAGTAGGTTTACAGTTGTTTATATGGAACAGAATACAATTAATAAGTAATAATACAAAAATAAGCTCTGCTTCATGTACTCACACTGTAAACCTATTTTTACCCCACCATGTACTTATGAAAGGAAGCTACCTTTATTTTTCAAGGAGGCTTCCAGATTTTAAATAGATTCTCAGGCCTCATAGAGATGGTTCTGGAGATAAAGATGCAAATTCTGTGTAGCTACATTTGGGTCATCTCATAGCCCAGAATGGCATTCAACAATGAACAGCATACATCAGGGTTCTCTTCCCAAAGGAATGGGACTAAAAATCCTCATTGTTCTTTTCTGGGAAAAAGGCTTCCTGATAAACAAGGCAAGCCCAAGCCAGCACAAGTGAGGCATGAAAGAAACACCTTTCATTTTACCACTGCTTTTGAGCAGCAGCATTTCATGAAAATTTCAGTCCATCTTGCATGCTACCCTGCACGAGGCCAGCCCACAATTAAAACCCTAATTGTGCCCCTTTCATGGCTCAGCACGGGTAAAACCCACTGTGTAATTGGACTAGAAATGAATAATGGAGCCTGTATGTGTGGTCTGTCATTTTGTATTACTGTGGTGCAGAGAAAAAAAAAGATGCAAACAGTTAGTGATGAGCGAGGTGAAGGAGGGAAATGAAAATGTCAAGAGCGCAAGGAAACTGTTAAATGGCACCAAATGCCTGGGCGGGGAGTCTGTCTGGCCATGTGCTGCTTGTCTCCCTCAATCCATCACCAGAAAGGACGAGCCACCTCAGGAGGAATGAATGTCCTCAGTCAGGAGGCTGGAGAGGCCTGCAGTCCCTGACCGCCTACGGCAACAGCGAGCCTGCCCTAAACTGTCAGTTTATGGGCTTCACTGGAATCTGGCTGCTGTCACTAGGAGATCCAGAAATAGCAGCACACAGGCACTCCTGGCCTGCGAACCCTGCTCATGATGTGGCAAACGCTAAAATCAGAAGTTAAGTATGATGATTTTAAGCATCTTTTAAAGGAAAAATAGATAGACAGGGACACAGCTATCTCCTCTCCATCTTTTCAAAAAAGCAATACACAATCAGATCTGTATTTTAAGAGAGAGAAAGGAAGATCAGGAGGATTCCACAATTAGCAAAGAGAGGATGGAGGGAGCAGGACATCACCCTGCCATGAGAGAAGAAGCCTGAGAATGGGAGGTGTGGCAAATGAGGCTTCCACCTCTAAGTCAAAACTTCACAGTTCAGCCCTGACCGGTTTGGCTCAGTGGATAGAGCATCGGCCTGCGGACTGAAGAGTCCCAGGTTCGATTCCGGTCAAGGGCATGTGCCTTGGTTGCAGGCACATCCCCAGTGGGGGGTGTGCAGGAGGCAGCTGATCGATATTTCTAACTCTCTATCCTTCTCCCTTCCTCCCTATAAATAAATCAATAAAATATATTAAAAAAAACTTCACAGTTCAACACAATGGATCACAAAAACAGATAAGGTAACCTTTTAAAGAAATGCATTTTTAAAAAAGGCCATGCTGATCCACTATTGTCATTTTGTCCTCCATAAAGATCCTCAGAGCAAACCTCAGCAATGCCCATCAAGGCTGGTGGAGAGGGGTGATGCCCAGGCCCCCAGCTGCACCTGGCCTGCAAGGGAACACAGGTGTGTCCTACGCGGGCAATGGATGCATGAAGCCATCCTCACAAAGATCCCAGCTGCAACCAAAGCCATGCTTCCCCCTCTACCATCAAGGTTTTAACGTGGATTGACGGGGTAGCCCATCTGAAATGTACTTGCATAAAAATGAGGATTCCATAGGGAGGCTGAAGAATGAAGAAATGGCAATGGCACCTCCATCATCAGGACTGAGACAGTTCTCATACTATGACACAGCTGCTGAGACGTGCTGCAGGAGGCCGCCCATTGTCTTCACTAGCAGAGAAGTGCAAAAAAGGATCCCAGAACGCTGGTGAACCTTGAACCCATGGCCCCCCAATATTTCCACATTATCTCTTGTCTCTTCTCTTTCATTTGTGTGCGGCTCCTCTTCCAGATCCTGAACCCTGAAACACGCGGGACGTGGGGGAACACATACACATTCTGGAACCCCAGATGGGACGTGGGGGAACACATACACAACATGCCTCCTCGTCCAATCCCCCACCACTCACAGAATTCCTCTACGCAGAGGAATTCTAAAGTGAAATCACAGACCGTGTCACTGACAACTCTGGCCACCAACATGTCGGACTGGGAACCTCTCCTGTGAAAGGGGACACGAGGAGCAGGACAGCAGCCCTCACTTGGACACACAGGCAGCCACTGAGGAAGTGCGGTACCAAGCAGACAGCAGGGCAGGGCACCAGGACATCTAGGTGGGCAATGGGCACTGCCTGCCTCGCAGCCCTGCCTGCTCTCCCCTTCTTCACTTCACTCTCCAGCACTGGCCTTGCCCCCGTCTCGGGAATCTGCTCCTCTCGCCTCAGGACCTCTGCACACAGGGTTTCCCTCCCTGACATGCTCTGGGTCCCTAATTCCATACGAGTAACCCCAATCTTTCTTCTGGTCTCAGGTGGGTGTCAAGTCCACAGGAACCCAAGACCTGGTTTGACACCCACCCCCCCTGCCCCATGTCATGCTCTTATAGAGCCTCAGCATGTGTTCACAATGCCTCCTCTCTAGACTGTAAGCTCCGTAAGGACAAGACTGGTGCCTGCACAGCAGACCAGTGTATACAGGGCACAGGCAGGGGCAAGAATGCATTGCTGCTAATGTTAGCATGGTGTAAGTGTAAAACCTCGGCTAATCGTCATGAAAGACACTGAAATCTTCCAGTACATTCCATTCCCTGCTTTCCAGCGGTTCTCAACCTGTGGGTCGTGACCCTTTCACAGGGGTTGCCTAAGACCATCGGAAAACACATATATAATTACATATTGTTTTTGTGATTAATCACTATGCTTTAATTATGTTCAATTTGTAACAATGAAATTGGGGGTCACCACAACATGAGGAACTGTATTAAAGGGTCGTGGCATTAGGAAGGTTGAGAACCACTAGACTAGGCCTACCAAGGACAGTGTGACTATAATGGGTTCCCCAAGAACTTGCCAACAATGAAAAGCTGTCCTGGTTAAAGGTTGTGGGTGCCCAGTTCTTTTAAGTCTGTCTTATTTTCTCATCCTATATAATAAAAGGGTAATATGCAAATAGATCGAACGGCAAAATGACCGGTCCCTATGATGGACACTGACCACCAGGGGGCAGACACTCAATGCAGGAGCTGTCCCCTGGTGGTCAGTGCGCTCCCACAGGGGGAGCGCTGCTCAGCCACAAGCCGGGCTGACTGCCGGCGAGCACAGTGGCAGAAGCAGGAGCCTCTCCCACCTCTGCAGCAGTGCTAAGGATGTCCAACTGCTGCTTAGGCCCGCTCCCCACAAGGGAGCGTACCTAAGCCGTCAGCTGGACATCTGCCGAGGGCTCCCAGACTGCTAAAGGGCACAGGCCAAGCTGAGGGACCCTCCCTCCCCCCAGTGCACAAATGTCATGCACTGGGCCTCTAGTTATAAATAACAAAATACCAATATGACTCTCAGTCGGGAGATACCTAATCCTAGTGAACATACTGCTTCTTCAGACCTAAGGCCAGACTCTTAGCAAATTCATAAAGGAGCCCTGCCCTCTTAGGATTATCTGAGCAGCTAAAAAGTCTATTCCTCTACAATGTCATTCCCTAGATGTATTTGTCTTTAAATTTCCAGAAACATTATAATTTCAGAGGAGAACAGCATCATGGGCTGGTCATTACCTGTGTGGTAATACTGAATTCTGATTGGTAGGACAGCCAAAATGAGCAGCATTCCATAGTGGCAGAGAAGACAGCTCAAGCATTTAGTGCCTTTGAGACTTTATGGTTTATATTAGCATTTGTGCTTATAGTGCTTTGCAGCAATCAAGATGCATTTCAGCATTCTACTACTAAAAATGGCTTCAAGTTTTGTTTCTACATGCTTTCTCAAAATGTCTTTTATTTTTACATCATTATAATGATCTACACCAAAGAAAATGAAAGCTGACCATTTTGATAAAACAGGAGGGTCATGAGTCCATTTCATTTCTAAACACGAGATTTTCCTGGAATTTTTAAAATGGTTATACAAGTAGAATGGCAACATGATTAACTCACAGGCATACAAATGCACCTGATACTGAATTATTCCCCTAATAAATATTGTCAAAAGGGGGGTATTAAAATTAGATTTCATGTAATTAAGTTAAAAACTGGGTTTATTTCGATTAAATATTTAATGTTTATTAAATGTTTGTTGAGTTTAACCTAGAAACCTACCATTTCTGCAGACTACTCCAAAGTTTAAGCATATGTTTTTAAAGAGTTCTGGGGAAAAACCAAATTATTTTTCTATTTACTTTTACACAACAGAAGATACATATTTGCTTGAAACAGCTGATGAAAGTTTTACATAGACATACACTGTATGAACTGAAATGAAATCTGTGAAGCAAATATATACTGAATATTTAATAATAATCATTAGAGTAGAAGGCCTCATTCAACCTCAAGGAATAGTTTTTAGTTAACTGAAAAGTTTCAAAATGAGAGTTTAAAAACAATAAACAAATGAAATAATTTATTTGGAATAAAAGTGATATAAGTGTACATCATTCACCAATATAATGGCAGGTCAGTCTTTTCTAAAACTCACAGCTCTGCTGATCCGAGTTCGTACTCATCTGTCTAAAATAAACCTCAACCATTTATGCTTTTTCTCAGCTCCTCAGCCTAAAGTTTCCTCTCATTCTTTTCTAATACGTTTTAGCTGGCTTGCTTACCTTAATGCAATAGTATTGTTTTCCCCTAAAGTAGCTCACTTTTAGTCTTTCCAAATGATTCATCTAAGTTTTTATAGGACAACTCTCTTTCTATCCCCTACTCACTTTCATCAATTTCTTGATAGGATAATTTTATAGATTAATTAAGCTACAAATACAATCAGCATAGACAGGGTTGAGAAGATATGTAACTGACACTTCTACACATACAATTCTACTGTTTTTAGCACGGAGTGGACATAATTAGCATGCTTTACAGAAGTAATGAAGGGTATTATCTGATCAACTATGTCTGTTAAAAATGTTTCCCCGTGAAATCAAGATTGTCTGATTTGAAAAGAAAATAAATACAAATGTCCTTCACTTTAAAAGAAATAATACAGTATACAACAAATAAATCTATGAACACCAAGAACAGTGTTTATTTTTAAAACTCCTTCCTCATTTTGCAAAAGAATTAATATCAGAACATATTTAGTAAGTGGAAACCCTCAGATTATTATAAACATTATATTTATGGCATGTCAGTTAGAAAAATATTCTTATTTTAAGTAATACTAGTGCACATGAATTTGTTTTAAAAATTTCTACAGAGTTATTATGTTTCAATATGTGCTGCCTGATTATTACAAGTGTTCTTGCCTTTTAACATTTCAACTGATTTCATTGGTATTAAACTGTTTTAATAGAATGAAGTTTTGAAATTAATCAATGGATTATCCATCCATGATTGTGTTTATATGTATGAATTCAATAAAAGAAAAAAAAGATAATCTAGTAAAAATTAACAACTTTTTGTTGTGCTTCTTTGAAAAAAAAAAGCCCGGGTTATTTTAAATTGCATATTTGCTTTACAATTTAAAGAATGTAATTTGGATTTCTCAGTCCATTGAAATAACCAAAAAAACATGATTCACACTAAAAATAGAGAAACGTAGCTTTGAGCCTTATTAAAAAACAGAGGTCTCCAATAGTGGCTTTATTTCATGCCATGTCAGCATATAAAGTTTTATTTTATAAAGAATTATAGGAGGAAAAACAAAGCACAAGTAATTGAAAGTGAGTGCCCAGCCAACATTCACAAGAAACATGTGTTTCTGTCATGAACACTGCGGTCTCTTAATTTCACAAAGGAATCTTATGTCTTTGCTCTTGTAACAGAACATACAAAATAACTATTTTAAAGTAATAGTAAATTTAAATTTTAAAAAATATTATACTAAATTCTTAAATATTGTGAAACAATATGTTTTATAAAACCAGCAAGTAAAGTTCATTCCCTATATGCTATCAAACCCCCAAATATGGGACATTTATTACAATAACAGTGTTAAATATAATACAAGCATGACAATTTTTTAAGTAATAAAATAATGAGAGGCTGTTACTGAAGTCTCAGACCCCTTTACCTTTCAAATTTTTTCAGGTTCATGTGCCTTCAGGTAATTAAGCCAGAAGGGTAAAAATCACCTACAATTTTCATGATAACTGTTCAAATAAGCAGACCAAATGGTAACAAACATTATCACAACTTCTCACAAAGAAAGTCAACACTTAAACTTTCTGTATTCTGGACATGATCAAGCAGGAAAAAAGAAAAAAAGAAAACAAAAACAAAATAAGGGCTCACTGCAGTCTTTTATTTCCCACAATGTAGAATAATTTTGTCCATCCCTAAGATGATCTGAGTTGACAAATTGCTTCTTCTGGTTACTTAGCTTCCTAACCTCAAAGTCCATTTTCTGACTTCTGTCTCATCCAGCTGTTGGCAGGCTAATGCCACCAACCAATGTAATAAACTCTCTGAGAGGTTTAGGATTAGGGTGGGAAATTATAATGACAGAAGAATCCAATGTGAAATCGCCAACGTTTAAGACCAAATCACATCTCCAGAGGAGAATAAATAGTTCTCTAGAAGGGGGTTACCGTCCTTCCAGGGGACAATGCTGTGGAGCATTTTGCAGGAAAAAAACTGGAAACTCTTCTCGCCTAAAACAATTCTCAAAAGTCGATAAAATTTTAGGGCACCCAGTGTGTTGGTTCGATTTTTCTCAGAAACAAATGCTCAATTTCCTTTTCTTCATAGAACTACGAGTCAATAACCTAGTATAACTACAACAGTCCTCCTTATCTATGGGGATACATTCCAAGACCCCCACTGAATGCCCGAAACCACACATAGTACTGAGCTCTGTATATACTATGTTTTTTTGCTATGCCTACATAACTTTTCACTTAAAGAAAGCACATTACAGCTTCTCTGTGACATATCTGAATTGCCAGCATCACGACTCTTGCGCTTTGAGGCCAATATGAAGTAAAATAAGGGTTACCTGAACACAAGCACTGCAATACCCCTCAGCTGATCTGATAACCTATCGGGCTACTAAGTGATTAATGGGCAGGGAATGTATACAGTGTAGAGATGCTGGACAAAAGGAAGATTCACATCCCAGGCAGGATGGAGCAGAACAGTGCAAAATTTCATCATGCTGCTCAGAAAGGTGCACAATTTAAAACTAATGAATTGTTTCTTTGGGGAATTTTCCATTTAGTATTTTCAGGCCACAGGTGACTATAGGTAACTGAAACTGCAGAAAGTAAAACCACAGATATGAGGGGCTGCTATACTTGCTTTTAGATCCTAGGATATTTGGGGCAATGTCTGCCAGGGATGCAGGCAGAATGGATGGCTAGAAAATCCTATGTCTGCCCTTCCCCGGGCACCTTATGTACACAATGCTCTTTGACGAGTTCTCCACAGCACAACCAGGAGTATCCAAGGGCTCGGGCTCAGACCCAGACTGGCCTTGGATTATTTACTGACTTTTCAAAGCCTCAGTTTCCTCATCTGTAAAGTGATATATTATCTGCAATAGTATTCACCTCATGAATAGAAGGGAAGTTTAAATAGGATGTACTTGAAGCATAGTGCTGGACCCAGAGAAAGTTTTCAAGTATTCAATAAAATTTTCACCTATTCATTACTGCCCTATTCTCGGATCCTAACAAATTAATGCCTATAAATAAGTCTTTCTTTTTACAATTACCTTTGATTAATCCCTGTATTCTCAGCATCATGTCAAATCCTGTAAGAAAGCTTCCTGATTGTCATTACCCATCAGATACAGAAATACAGCTTTGTAATTAACCTCTTCTCGGTATTCATGCTCTCCCTCTGGGTTTATATATGGGGCATATGAAAGCATATACATTTGCATTGTTCACATTTGGGAGATATGTATATGTTATTTTTTAAAATTTTTATTGATTGATTTGAGAGAGATAAGGAGAAAGATATTTGTTGCTCCACTATTTATGCATTCATTGGTTGCTTCTTGTATGTGCCCTGACTGGAGTTCAAACCTGCAACCTTGTCATATCTGGATGACACTCCAACCAACTGAGCTACTTAATCAGGGCTGTGTGCATGTTACTAAGTGAGAGAACTAAAGCATTCTGTTATGTGGTAGCAATCATATCTTGGTATACTAATGCAGAGCGTTTTGGATTAACTAAGTGTTTTCTTATTTCTTCCTTTTCTTCCTGATACAATGGGATAATTTTTATCTCATTTATAACAAATCACCAAGGACAATTAGGAAAAATCAAATGTAAAACTTAAATACACTCTCATCCATCTACACACACACTAATTTAGTAATTAGACAAATTAAATGTACTGAGGTGAAATTCATACTTCAGGCACCCTCTTTCCATAATACATACTACATTGTGGATTAATGGCATAGCAACTTGGATATGACTAAGGAAATCAAGAACTAGTTAAGTATAATTGAGCCTACCATAAGCCAGTAAATGCAAAATATGCTTCTGAGAGAAAATAAAGTAAAAGGCACAATATATAGTTATGAAACTCTTACTATATACTCAGCACCTTACTTGAAAAATGAGGAATACAGAAAAACACAAGATGGGCCCTGCACTCAAGGAACTGAAACATAGTGAGGGAAATGAGGCATCTGCTGAGATGAACAGAAAGTGGCTCAGATGACAAGTGGTTCCTGGGGGAGGAAAGCAGGGGTTGGCTGGCGCAGGTGCAGATGTGTTCCATCAAAGGGCCAGGGCTAGCAGCCTCATGTAAGATGCGCAGGGCCAAGGCCAGCTCAGGGACAGGGTGGGGAAGGCTGATGGGACCTGCATGTTGAACAGATCACAATTTATGTGCTTTCAGGAGTTATTTCTACTCTTAAAACACAAGCTGATAAGTTTTATCAGGACCATGCTTTATTCTGGTCTATATGTATCACATCGCCAACACTGCATCTGGTTTATAAAAGCCCTAACCTCCAAAAGACTGTAGCTATAAGCTTTCACTGGCTTCAAGTCAAGGCTTAGCAACCCAAACTTCTGGGCACCCTAAAGAGAGGCGGTGTTCTCAACTAAGAGGAAGGCATCCTCCTAAGTAAACTATCCAACTCAGAATATACTAAGGTTTTGATGAAAATGACATTAGCTTGGGAGTCAAAAGGCCAGACTCCACCAGCAATTCTACCACTGTACTAGGAGGGTTTGCTTCCTCTCTCAGATACCAGCTTCTCCCCTTCCAGGTGGTATTAGTGGGGCTGCCATCACATGTCCTTCCCCCATCACATCCTCGGGAATAGGGACATGACCAAACAGTATGATACCCAACCCCTAGGCACAGCAATTGGCTGGGAGGCCTGCACATGACCCATGGTAGGAAAATCAGATTATTTCCTGATATTTCTAATATAGCTACAATATAAAGGAGAAAGCAGAACTCTTTCTTCATGGGATCACTAATCTGGAATAGGCTCAATTGCTATCTATATAATAAAAGCCTAAGCAACTGTTATAGCGGAACAACCAGAACAACCGGTCGCTATGATGCTCACTGACCACCAGGGGGCAGATGCTCAATGCAGGAGCTGCCCCCTGGTGGTTAGTGTGCTCTCACAGATGGAGCACTGCTCAGCCAGAAGCCCGGCTCACAGCTGGCAAGCGCAGCAGGGGAGCCTCTCCCTCCTCCATGGCTACACTAAGGAGCAGTGAGCCGAGCAGTAAGGAGCTGCGAGCAGGCAGGCGGACATCCCCTGAGGGGTCCTGGACTGTGAGAGGGCGCAGACCAGACTGAGTGACACCCCCGCCCCCGTGCACAAATTTCGTGCACCAGGCCTCTAGTTATTAATAAAATTCATAATTGCCTCAGAGGTCTGGTGTAGGAAACACAAAGAACTGCACAGTTACTGCTGTGTAATTTTCTTTCCTCATTTCAGGAGAGAACAGACCAAACCCTGATGGAACAACTATGCCAAGAGATGGAGAGACATGCCCTGGCAATAGTTCAGTACCTCTTTTTCAAGTTTGCTTTAACTAATTTCTTTTTTCTCCCCCTGTTTACGTTTTTTAAATTTTGCTTCAAATAGTTTCAATTGGGGATTCTTTCACTTGCAACTGAAAGCATCCTGAAAGTATCCTAATACACAATGACCTGTGAAATGTAATAATCTTCCTTGCACCTCAATTTTCCTCATTATCACAAAACTCCTCCCAATAAGATAATATCTAAAGCTCGTTCCATATAATTATTTGTTTCAAATTATGTAATGGTTAGATAATTTGGAATGGCATAATGCTTTCTGCACCAAGTTCTGGCTCTCAAAGGTGAGCGTGTTTTATTTTTAAATAAAATTTTATTTTTAAAAAGCTATTTTTCTTTTCATGAGCTAAAAAGGTTTAGCTAATCATCAATATTATAAAATATAAAGCATATAACATTCTTATTAGCCTTCTAAGATATAAAAAACACAGTGTTAATATCATTCTCCTTTCTTAGGTCAATATTTGTCCCTGCCAATTATTCTCCCATGCCACCATTCAATTTTAACTATAGACTACCGCTACCACCATTATTCCCACCAAATAAATTATCTAGAAAAGACTAGGTATTCACTGCCTTTAAATGACTTAGGAAGTTGGATCTGGTTACAAGTAAAATAAAGCACGAAATAAGCACATTACTTGTGTTACTAATGTACTTACCAAGATGTGGCAGCATTCTCTGGGTAGTTTTCAAGCACAGATATATAGTCTAAGGCAGTGGTTCTCAACCTGTCGGTCGCGACCCCTTTGGGAGTCGAACGACCCTTTCACAGGGGTCGCCTAAGACCATTGGAAAACACATATATAATTACATATTGTTTTTGTGATTAATCACTATGCTTTAATTATGTTCAATTTGTAACAATGAAAATACAACCTGCATATCAGATATTTACATTATGATTCATAACAGTAGCAAAATTACAGTTATGAAGTAGCAACGAAAATAATTTTATGGTTGGGGGTCACCACAACATAAGGAACTGTATTAAAGGGTCACGGCATTAGGAAGGTTGAGAACCACTGGTAAGGGAAGAAAACTAATGTAAAGATATTCTATTTGTTCACAAAAAAAGAGTCAGTGACGCAAAAAAAAAAAAAAAAAAAAAAAGGCATGCTCTACAGCACAAGGACAGTATCTGCTTGCCCAACATATATAAGAAAAAAAAAGCATTTAGAAAAAGCAAATCAGAAAAAAAATTGCTTTAAAAGTACAAATGAGATATCTACTTGAAACCAAAAAAACTTACTAGGTGAAATACTACAGATTTAGAGAAACAAACATGGTTAGTTTAAGTTTATTTAAGAAGCCAAATTTTTTCCACTGCGCGAAAAGAGTTTATAATGATTATTGCCCGTGGAATAATTTAATATTTAATTTAATTTAGAAGTGCTATTAATGAAATATGTCTTGTACAAGGGATTAAATGAAAAGAAAGTCATTTTCTAAAAGACCATTAAAAATACATCTGCATTTTGAACTATAAAAATGAATGCTGAATCAAGAGAAAAATTAATAATTGGCAAAATCAAGCATATCTGTTAAAAAATCTAAAATTAACATAAGAATCAAACTAATAATACTTAAGTAACAAATGCATTAAAACTGCAATTCTAATTTAAATAACTTAACATTGTAATGTACTACTCCATGATTTTGCCGCAGAAGATAGTCTATACAATATCTCACCCAATAAAAATAAACTTAAAATCATTAAAAGAGGAGAGTAGACACAAAAGGCGGATGCTTGCAAGAAACTGCAATTAGATCAATGTTTAAAAACATTATAAGCCATTGAGAAGCTTATACAACACAGGGAAGGCAGAAACATTGGCAGTTTTTAAATAATAGAATTTAAACTTTAATTATACTCTTACACTGTCTTTGGCCATTTCAAAAAAAATTGAGAATATTAAGAAGCATAAATTTTAAAATGAAACAAATTAGATTTGTTTCTAATAAATCTAATAAAGTCAAAATTGTTAACTTTCAATTTCGGTAATCCAAAGATTTTCCTCCTATACCTATAATGCTCTTCATCAGACATTTTATTCTGAACCACTTTCTATTAATCTGGCTTTGCCTGGTAACTCTAGGAAGTGTGATTAATTAGACTTTGGGGGTAGGGTAGAGAGGTCAAATATACTGTGACGCTTTAACTAATCAATCTTTAGTTTTCTGTTTGGTTGATTGAATGGTTTCTTGCTCATCTTCAAGAAGAGCTGAAATTGGCTAAAGAAATTTTAGCATTAATAAATGTATAAAGAACTTTAAATATCTATTCTCCTAGCCAAAGCCAATAAAAAGTCCTTCATGCTTAAATCACTACTGAAATTCCATTAGATGATAAAATTAGTCAAAATGCTAAATTAAATTTTTGAACACTGATCTGATTCATCTGTGAAATTATCTGTTAAATAAATGCAAAACACCAGGAAATTTTCAAAAGTAATCAACACAGTCTGTTCTAATGAAGCTCTTTGAAACTGTGCCTTATATTTATACTCAAGTCCAAAACTAATGGCATGTCCAACAAGTTCATCTTGCTCATCAGTGCTCTAATTCCCTTCTGAGATTTTTCAATCTGCACTAATTTGATGATTATTAAGAACCTATTATATCCCCCAAATAAATTTTAATAGAAGGTAGAAAGAGAAAGAATGTAAAACATACCATAAGTCACACAAGCACAATTTAAAAACTCTAGACAGTGCCTGGCACATAGCGGGTGTCTAAGGAACACTGCTGAGTGAGTGAGTGAGGTAGCCCCAATGTCAGCTGCAAAGAGGAAGCATGCTATTATCACTGAGTAAACTTCACCTTCCCCACTTCGACCAGTGATGCTGTCCAATACAACTTCCAAGGAGAGCACAACATGTGATTGTACTTTTTTAAATTTTGATTATATAGCATCTCAGTACTTAAAAGAAATAAAACAATAAAAATTTTTTAAAAACTGAACATAAAACTTTATTCAGAAATGTCATGTATCAGGAGATAAGAGAGAAACTTCAAATTTATCTTAAATTTGACAAAATACGTCATTTTACTTTGATACATACACATGTATGAATAAATTAAAATTTTAATTACCATAACTTCATTGATATGGCCACGGAGTTACTAACTGCCATGCTTACTACTTTCTCTTACTATAACGTCCTCACTCTAAACCTCCCACTAGTCCACTTCTTTAAATCTAAAGTATTTTTCAAAGCCTCGTTCAAAATGCAACGTCTCTGGAGTCCTTCAGATTTCTCCAGTTATATATAAAATTTCCCTTCTCCTAAGTCTCTCAGCGAATGGCAGGCCTTCTGCCCTGTACTGATTGATGTGAGCAGGTCTCCCCTCCTGCAAGGCTGCAAAGTACCTCCAGAAGGTGCATGCACCTTGCTTATATGTTAGCTTCACAATTGCCCAGTAGAGACAATTCTGAGATACACAGTATTTTTGAATCATTAAGAGAATAAAAAAGTGAATATGATCATGACAGGGAAGACTGTAAATGGAATAATACAATGATGATGTAATGACCAATTCCATTCACTGATCTGAAAATTATTAAACTTCAGGCAAACACAAAGCTTTGGGACAACCAAATGAGGCTTAGGATTGCATTGTCTCCAATAATTGCATTCTCTCCTCTACCTGGGAAACTGCCTCCAGTTTATCATCTACCCTTCCAAGTATTCCTTGAAGCCTACTATATCCCAGGTGCTGCAATGGTTAATGGGTATACAAAAAATAACATGTTACAGCCAAGGTCCCAGTTCTCAAAGGTCAACTCTCATCTTAAATGTGAGGTACCCTAGCAAATGCTTTTAGAAAGGCTTTCTTTCATGTGACTATAGCAGAAAACAGAAGCAGTTGTTAGCTGTACAGTCTCTGACATTCTATCCATTGCTTTCCTACCTTTCTTCAACAAATGGAAGCCAAATGAGCCATTAACCATAAATAAACTGAGTAACTAAACTTAACCAAATGGGTAACTCTATCAAATTTAGTTGAAGTGGGCATTCTGTGGGTTTTACGGTGCCTTAGAGGTCTCTGAGCGCTGTAATATATCCCCTGCTAATTTAGTCAAACTGCCTCAGCCAGGAAGCCGTAGACAGGCAATGCGACTTCGGGTTAGTCCCCAGGGCTCCTGCTGTCTCCAGTGGCTTTTCTGGGATCATTTAGGCATTAACTTGTCTGTGTTTCCACTATGTTTGAGCTTGGTGTTATGGAACATCAAATAATCAAAGCTGCTTAAATTTTAAAAGAATGTTCACAAGTCTATTATTTATTCAATGGATAAATAATGTATTAATCCCCTAAAATGTACAAAATTTTTTACAATCTTAAAATATAGTGAGCTATAAAAGACATATAAAAATAAGTATAACGTAAGACAATATATGATGAATGATAGGTCAAGAAGGAGTATGAAAGGGAAGGTCACTTCTTTATGAATAATAAAAGCTAACATTTATTGAGTGCTTACTATATATTAAGCAGAGTACTGCACTAAGCACTTTACACAAATATTGTGCATTACATCATAAAGTACTACTTATGTGGTTGGAAGTTAAATAGGAAGAAAATGAGATTTGGGCCCCTGCATTATGAAATTGCCTTATCCAATAAAATCAGAAGAACTTTAAAATTGGTAATATAAAATTAATGTTGATGTAAAAATGAACAGAAGTTCTTTTTTCCTATGTTTCTATGCTTTGTAAAAATATTTAAAACTCTAACATACATGAAATACTCATTACAAATTCACTTTGAGCCTATGTTCCAAATATATGGCACATTTTTAGAGGACTCAATGCAAACTTAAGGTGTGTGGGTGTTTTTTTTTAATTTTTAGCTAGTAATTTCTTTTTAAGTGAAAATATTCATTTCCCCTGAAATCCTAAAAACAATCTATTGAGACCAATTTAGTAACCGATTTATAAAACAAAAAGAAATAAGTTGTATGCCTGTATGCTACATTAATAATTCATTGTTTATTATCTTAGGGACATTTAATATTAAAATAACACATTATGATTTATTATATGCATGTTATTTCTTGTTCATGTAAATAATTCATACAATTTCCACACTAATTGAGATCATTTGAAATATGAACTTAAAGCTGTTTCTATCAGTAAGTTGGGTAAAAAGAGTTCACAAGGTGATAACTAAGGATACAATAATCAAAATCAAAATTAAAAAGTCAATCCATCAAGGAGTTTTCAAGGATAAAGAGGAGAAAGCCCCCATATAACTTATATGAGGCCAAATGTGATTGATGCTGTATCCGTGGCAGCAAATTCAGAGGACAGAAGGATAACATTTTCACTTGGGGGAATCTAAGACACCTCTCTGCAGGTGGCAATTGAGTTGAGCATTAAAGACAGGAACAGGCTTTCAACAGGTAAAAATGCGAGAGAACTTCTCTCACATGCTACCTTCACAGTCACAGGAACAAAGACACAGCCAAGACAAACCTGGGTCAAGTAAACACTCAGTGTAGCTAGGGTACTAACTGCAATAGCCTACATTGTGGAGATGATCAAATGCTCTGGGATAAGGAGTTTCAACTTTATTTCATCCGTATGCAGCTCTCAAATTGCATAACAGAGATAGGGAGAGAAGGAGATGGATTTAGCAGAACAAAATGAAAAAATCCTGCTCTTTATGGATGAACATGCTTGTGGTGGCTATAGACAACTAAAAAGTAAAAATATTAAAAAATAAAAATATGTCATTTTAATGTATAATATAAAGGTAGGTATTTTAATTTAGGATGACATTTGACCTAAGGAATTGAGAGAAGCCATGAGAGATATTGGGGATGTGTATTCCAGGCATGGGAAGCAGCAAGAACAAGCCTTCAAGGAGGAAGTGTATGATGTGTGAGGTACAGTAGGACCATATGATGGGAGGAAGAATTAAGGGAAGAACAGTAGATGAAATGAGAGAGGTGTTGGGAGATCATACAGAACCCAAAGGCCTTGAAAAGGAACCTATATTTTGCCAAGTGAAACAGTGAGCCATTGAATATTACATAATTTGTTCATATGTTGAAAGTATCTATGTAGACCAGCATAGGGCAATGTGGAAAGCAGGAAGGCCAGTCAGTAATGCAAGTATCCCCAAAAAGAATCATGCTAATGAAGACCCACAAGATAGAAGGGAATGTAGTTAGAAATATTCCAAAAGTAGAATCAACAGGATCTGCTAAACAGGTTAATGGTGGGTGTGAGAGAAACCAAGAAAGCAAGGATGACACCACATTGTTTGGCCTGAGAACTAGACAAAAGGCACTGTCATTTACTGAGATGGGAAAAATACAGGAGGAACATTTGGAAAGAAAGATGAGGGAAACAAGAGTTCCAGGTGAGTGGTGCCTGGACACTCTGCCAGGATGATATATAAAGCAGGTCAGATTTGAAACTGGATCTGTCAAATCCAACACCTACACACTCCCGCTTCCGCTTGGATAAAAGCCAGGATGCAGTACAACAGGAGGAATTCTGAGCAGAGTGGAGGGAAGGTGGGAGAGTTGACAAGAATGGGGAAGTAAATGGAAGGCAGAGAGCCAGGAAAAAAGAGCGGGGAGGCCATTTGAGGACCTGAATACACCAGAGAAAATGTGAAATATCTGCTGAGTGGTTCTGATAAAGAACCAACAAAAGATGACTTACAGGAAGAGCAGGAACATGGAGATCGCTGCTCAGATTAGGTGACATGGCCCTGGAACAGGTGAAGGAGAGCCCATTTCAGCAAGGAACGCTTGCACAATCTGAACTCTCTGAATTTGCCATTTGAGGACCTGAATACACCAGAGAAAATGTGAAATATCTGCTGAGTGGTTCTGATAAAGAACCAACAAAAGATGACTTACTGGAGGAGCAGGAACATGGAGATCGCTGCTCAGATTAGGTGACATGGCCCTGGAACAGGTGAAGGAGAGCCCATTTCAGCAAGGAACACTTGCACAATCGGAACTCTCTGAATTTAGCAGCAAGACTCCTCTTTCCAGGAGGCACTTGGAATGTCTTGTTTTTACAAGATCTTATTAATCCAATAACTACAAGGCCCACTTACCTTCAAAGAGTGTAAGAGGTCATGATACAGACGACTGCTTGGTCATGTGCCCATGTTACTTAGCACCCTGAATTGACTGAAGCAAAGGAATACACTGCCGCTTTTAGAGCATTACTGCTCTAGCGTTTTTCTGCTTCCGTGTGCTGTCTCAACACCACTGCTGTAATGACACGCTGTAGTGTGATGCATGGGCGGCTAATCCTGAGGATTCTCCATTATCTCCCGCTTTAGGATGTGCAGCATCAGAAATCCGATGGATTAATGAAAGACTGTTAATGCTAATTGCTGACATAAGACTATTGAGGGCACTGAGGCAATTACTGAATTTTTTTAGATGTCTTCACAGCTTTCCAGAGCACTCTACTAATCAGTCATGCTAATTCCAACAGTAAACAGCACACAGCTTTGGTAAGAGACCATTACAACTCCCCTTCATCTCTACAAGTCTTTCCCAAATCCCATGCCTAAATCAAGATGATTTGCCTCAGATCATTTACCAACTGCTGTTCACTCTACCTGGACTCCAGGCACAGTAGACAACTAAAATTTTACACGCCGCTAATGGGAAGAGATGTGCCCCCAGTGGCAGCCAGGGAGCCTTTCTCAGCCGAGGGAACCGATGCTCTGCTCATGGGAAGGTCATCTAGTGCTGCAGCACTGAGGTGCTTGCAGGTGATCTGTACCACTGAAGACCTGTGAGCCACCAAATCTGAACAGTATAGCACAGTGAGCAGAATTAAATATGAGCTCCAATTCTAACTCTGACCCTTATCACCTGTGCAATTTATAGGCCAGTTATACCACCTATAGAATGAGGATACCATACTTCATGTCTTTGCATATGAAATGTGTACGAGGGCACTGCTAGAGAAATGGCACAGCCACCGATTCAGAAAACAACATGGTCTGGTTCCTTCCACAGGTGTGTCGCTACAGTGGACATGGATATACTAGTTCAACAACTTGATGACGACCAGCTGGCCATTGACATCATCCTCTTGTGCTGATTCCACAGGCAGCCAAGTTACTAACTTGGCTTCCCCTTAGATTGTTTAGAATTGAGTATGGTATATCCATTACAGAATATTATATCACATTCTTAATGTGAACTGATAAACTAGCATTTGCCACTTGGGTCTTTATAAATCTACACGTTGTGATTTTTTTGAACTTGAGGACAGTAAGCACAGGATATATAGTGACATTCAAATTTCATTCACATCCAAAACCTGGAGGACATCATGCTGAGTGCAATAAGCCAGACACAAAAAAGCAAATATTGCATGATCTCACTTATATATGGAATCTTAAAAAGTCAAACTCATAGAAGCAGAGAGTAGAATAGTGATTTCCAGGGGCTGGGAAGGATGGGGAGATGTTGGTCAGAAGATGCTAAGTTGCAGTTATGCAGGCTGGAGATCCAATGTATAGCATGATGACTATAGTTAATAATACTACACTGTGTGCTTGAAATTTGCTGAGAGCAAACCTTAAATGTTCTCACCACAAACATAAAGAGGTAACTGTATGAGGTGATGGATCATGGTAATCAATTCACAATTTGTACACATATCAAATGCACATGCATATGTATACTTTAAATATAATTTATTTGTCAATTATACCTCAATATGTCCAGAAATATATTTAATTAAGACCCACTGCTAGTGTTACTGCCTCATCCCTGATGGATATGTAGCACAAGAACAATCTAAAGGAAAAGCCCAGACTCAGGAGAAAGGAGCAGTATTAGGGAACCACCCATCTATGCAGAATAGTTCTGTATCTCTGAACCATTATCTAACTCTAAAATTGGACTCTGCAATCCTCAGGAGCACCCCAATGAATTCCCTGGTCTATTATGAAAATAAAAAGTCAGCCTTGTGTTAGTTAACTCCCTTTTGAATGCAAATGTGTTATTACAGCCAAGTTAATGGGAATGAATATATCTTATCACAGTTACTAAAGTTGAGAATCACTGCTGCAGAAAATCAAGTTTATTGATTATTTAAGAAGGGAAGGGTAAAAACAAAGAAAGAAATTAACATAGGTTTTGATGAGACTGAGTAATATTTTCTCAGTGGGATTCAGTTTCAATTTAAAGCTGAAAGGACTCTTTGAGCTTCAGGATATTGGGTGATTTGGTTAAAATTCCAGAGGATTGGATTCAAGATTACTTTGTAATCTCATGACTTTAAAACCTTCTTAATTAAAGACTTACATTTGGTTTAAATAAACCAGGACATAGATTTGCAGACCAGAAAAGGCGATCAGTGTGAGGGGGAAAAAAAGGATCTGAATGGTAGTCCCTGAGGCTCCTGAATTTAATGTGATACTCAATTAAAGAGAAAAATCAGATCCTGGCCGCAGGCTATCACATTCACATGGCACGTAAAGTGAGCTGACCTCAGGCCCCAGAACAAAACCACAGGCTCATATGAATACTACAATATCCATCTGGAACTATCTTCCCCTTCTTAGATAACAAGGCAACACCTAGTATTAATGGTGTGCTTATTTTATCTCAAGGAGAGGAAAACAAAGCTTTGGTCTCCCTTCACAAGGGCCTGGGTCAGACATGGCTTTGAAAATCCTTCACTAAATCAAAGATTTCTTCAAGTTCATGATAAAAAATATAGTTTAAAATAACAAAGATGAACTTTGAAAGCATCACTCCCATTTTTTTTCTCTCACAAGAAATTCCCTAGTAAATCTTCAAATAGGTTAAAAGTCTATCCCATTTTTTAAAAAAGTCAAACTCATAGAAGCAGAGAGTAGAATAGTGATTTCCAGGGGCTGGGAAGGATGGGGAGATGTTGGTCAGAAGATGCTAAGTTGCAGTTATGCAGGCTGGAGATCCAATGTATAGCATGATGACTATAGTTAATAATACTACACTGTGTGCTTGAAATTTGCTGAGAGCAAACCTTAAATGTTCTCACCACAAACATAAAGAGGTAACTGTATGAGGTGATGGATCATGGTAATCAATTCACAATTTGTACACATATCAAATGCACATGCATATGTATACTTTAAATATATATAATTTATTTGTCAATTATACCTCAATATGTCCAGAAATATATTTAATTAAGACCCACTGCTAGTGTTACTGCCTCATCCCTGATGGATATGTAGCACAAGAACAATCGAAAGGAAAAGCCCAGACTCAGGAGAAAGGAGCAGTATTAGGGAACCACCCATCTATGCAGAATAGTTCTGTATCTCTGAACCATTATCTAACTCTAAAATTGGACTCTGCAATCCTCAGGAGCACCCCAATGAATTCCCTGGTCTATTATGAAAATAAAAAGTCAGCCTTGTGTTAGTTAACTCCCTTTTGAATGCAAATGTGTTATTACAGCCAAGTTAATGGGAATGAATATATCTTATCACAGTTACTAAAGTTGAGAATCACCGCTGCAGAAAATCAAGTTTATTGATTATTTAAGAAGGGAAGGGTAAAAACAAAGAAAGAAATTAACATAGGTTTTGATGAGACTGAGTAATATTTTCTCAGTGGGATTCAGTTTCAATTTAAAGCTGAAAGGACTCTTTGAGCTTCAGGATATTGGGTGATTTGGTTAAAATTCCAGAGGATTGGATTCAAGATTACTTTGTAATCTCATGACTTTAAAACCTTCTTAATTAAAGACTTACATTTGGTTTAAATAAACCAGGACATAGATTTGCAGACCAGAAAAGGAGATCAGTGTGAGGGGGAAAAAAAGGATCTGAATGGTAGTCCCTGAGGCTCCTGAATTTAATGTGATACTCAATTAAAGAGAAAAATCAGATCCTGGCCGCAGGCTATCACATTCACATGGCACGTAAAGTGAGCTGACCTCAGGCCCCAGAACAAAACCACAGGCTCATATGAATACTACAATATCCATCTGGAACTATCTTCCCCTTCTTAGATAACAAGGCAACACCTAGTATTAATGGTGTGCTTATTTTATCTCAAGGAGAGGAAAACAAAGCTTTGGTCTCCCTTCACAAGGGCCTGGGTCAGACATGGCTTTGAAAATCCTTCACTAAATCAAAGATTTCTTCAAGTTCATGATAAAAAATATAGTTTAAAATAACAAAGATGAACTTTGAAAGCATCACTCCCATTTTTTTTCTCTCACAAGAAATTCCCTAGTAAATCTTCAAATAGGTTAAAAGTCTATCCCATTTTTTAAAAAAAATGTTTCAAAACCTCCCCTCCACATTTCCTTGGAGTGACTGTGCTACTTCCCTGCTCCTCTGCATGTGCCAGTTTCTCAGGAGCAGAATCTGTAATCGCGCTCTCTGTCCCTGGCTCTCTTGCGGACTGCAGCCTCCCCCACCACACATAAATCTCCCACTAAAAACAAAGAAAGAAATTAACATAGGTTTTGATGAGACTGAGTAATATTTTCTCAGTGGGATTCAGTTTCAATTTAAAGCTGAAAGGACTCTTTGAGCTTCAGGATATTGGGTGATTTGGTTAACATTCCAGAGGATTGGATTCAAGATTACTTTGTAATCTCATGACTTTAAAACCTTCTTAATTAAAGACTTACATTTGGTTTAAATAAACCAGGACATAGATTTGCAGACCAGAAAAGGAGATCAGTGTGAGGGGGAAAAAAAGGATCTGAATGGTAGTCCCTGAGGCTCCTGAATTTAATGTGATACTCAATTAAAGAGAAAAATCAGATCCTGGCCGCAGGCTATCACATTCACATGGCACGTAAAGTGAGCTGACCTCAGGCCCCAGAACAAAACCACAGGCTCATATGAATACTACAATATCCATCTGGAACTATCTTCCCCTTCTTAGATAACAAGGCAACACCTAGTATTAATGGTGTGCTTATTTTATCTCAAGGAGAGGAAAACAACGCTTTGGTCTCCCTTCACAAGGGCCTGGGTCAGACATGGCCTTGAAAATCCTTCACTAAATCAAAGATTTCTTCAAGTTCATGATAAAAAATATAGTTTAAAATAACGAAGATGAACTTTGAAAGCATCACTCCAATTTTTTTTCTCTCACAAGAAATTCCCTAATAAATCTTCAAATAGGTTAAAAGTCTATCCTATTTTTTTAAAAAAATGTTTCAAAACCTCCCCTCCACATTTCCTTGGAGTGACTGTCCTACTTCCCTGCTCCTCTTCATGTGCCAGTTTCTCAGGAGCAGTATCTGTAATCGCGCTCTCTGTCCCTGGCTCTCTCGCGGACTGCAGCCTCCCCCACCACACATAAAGTTCTCCCACTAACGTCCCAGTCATCTCCAGGCCAGGGAATCAAAGGCCAGTCCTCTCAGGCTCATCTTTCCTCCTGTCTTGACCACTTCACTGCCTTGAAACACTGTCTCTTCCCTGGGCTTCCATGATACCACCTGGTCGTCCTCACCCACCAGGCATTCGATATCAGCAGCGTCTGCACTCAGCCCTGGTCTTTTTCTAACACTTTTCTTGCTTTCTGACCATTTCATCCACCCGTTGGCTTCCTTTGCCTGACTTCTCTTTCTGAGCTCCCATTAGCCATCTCAGAGTGACTGTGTCAATGCTTTGTACATTCAAAACGTTGCTGCAGCCCAGGGTGTCCTCCAGTGTTCCCTCGATAAGTAAATGGATCAACCCACACTTTTTCCCTCACCCACATTATCCAATCTGTCATCAAGTCCTGCTGACATTAGTTCCAAAATACCTCCTCATTTCCCACTGTCCTTCCCCTGGAATATTCAATAGTCTGTGAACTCACCTACCACCATCCACCCTTGCCCCCCTCCATCCATGCTTTAAATCCATTCTCTTCACAGCCTAAGTGATCTTTAAAAATATTGTGTGTGTGTGTATACACACACACACACACACACACACACACACACACACATTCTTGTTACTCTTGTTACTCTGTGTTGCTCTAGGCTAAAATGGTTTCTAATTGCACTTAGGATCCTGCACATGGTTCAGGAGACTCTCCACTTCTGGTCCCCATCTATAGCTCCACTTTTTTTTTGTAATACAACTCTCCTTTTACTCTTTGTGTCACAATTTCTAAAGCATTCTGTCTACTCTCCTCAAAAAAAAAAAAGGCTTTTGTACATTTGTGATCACTGCTGCACCACTACCACTGCTACCCTTCAAATGGGTCATCTCTGACATTGATTAATCATTCATTTTGTACAACCACTATGAAGAACAGTATGGGGATCCTCAAAAAATTAAAAATGGATTAATATCCAGCAATTCCACTTCTGGGAATATATCTAAAGGAAACAAAACACTCAAATAACTGGTTATTTACAATAGAAACAACCTAAGTGTCCATAAATAAATGGTAAATGAATAAATAAATTGTGACACACACACACGCACAACCTGGGTATATACCCTGACCTGGAATCAAGCCAGTGACCTCCTGATGCAAGGAATGGTGCTCAACCAACTGAGCCACACTGGCCGGGCTACCACCATTTTCATTAAGCAAAGTTCCTAATGCCAATGAAAAAGAAAGCCATGATAAAGAAAGGGGAAAGTCTGCCATTTGTGACAACATGGATGAATCTTGAAGGCATAATGCTAAGTGAAATAAGTCAGACAAAAACACATATACCTATATGTGGAATTCAAAAAAAAAGAACTCATAGAAAACAGATCAGACTTGTGGTTACCAGAGGCGGGAGTTAGGGGGTGAGGAAAATTATAAGAAAGTGGTCAAAAGGTAGAAACTTCAAGCTATAAGGTAAGTATGAGGGATGTAATGGTCAAATGATGACAATAGCTAACCCTGTTGTATAATATAGATACAAAAGTTGTTAGGAGAGTAGATCCTAAGAGTTCTCATCACAAGGAGAAATTTTTTCCTTCTTTTTTCTTTCTTTTCTTATTATTACACTAGTAGTCCAGTGCACGAAATTCATGCACATTGAAATGGAATTAATTTGAGGAACGTAATTTGGACTCACTAATATCGATAATAAGTGAGCGTGAGGCAGTCTGCATTTCTGAAATTCAATGACATGAATTTTAGCTATTACTTTGCCAAATAAATGAACTTTACAGATATCATTTAAAAGAGTATTCAGCTTAATATTAAAAACTCTGGCTACCAAGTCAGGTCTGTTTTCAACTTTTT
>NW_005359064.1:492159-492580 GCF_000412655.1 Myotis brandtii | reverse complement strand
GAAGACAGTTCCTACTGGTATTGGTAGTACTTGTTGATGACTGTTCTCTAGACATATTCTGTCGTCGCCACCACCTTCTTTCAACTTCAAAGGCACGTTGGTCTTTAGACATTTTCTGTCGATAACACCAGTGTTTTTCGGCTTTAGAGTGGCATTTTTCCAGTAGCTGGTGTTCAGATACATTCTGTCGCAGGCGCCGCCTCCTTTCAAGATCAGACACACACTGCTCTGCAGACACTTTCTGTCGATAACGCCGGCATCTTTCGGCTGCAGAGCTACGTTGTATCCACAGTTGCTCTTTAGACATAGTCCCACCTCTCTGCTGTCACGGTCTGAGATGCAGGTGAATGAGAGTCCTGGCTATCAGGCTGCTTAGAGCTGTCTGACCAAAGGCTGATTCTGGCTGATTCTGTGGGGGTGG
>NW_005359064.1:471116-491453 GCF_000412655.1 Myotis brandtii | reverse complement strand
TAAACTTGTCCGTGTATTCTAAAACAGTATGGCCCATATCCTGATGGCGATGCAATATTTGCACCCATGGAAGCAAAAGCAAAAGAACTATTTATGGATCGAATATTTTCCATGAAATTTTTACTGTCAGAATCTTCGTTTGTCATTAATCTTTTCAAATATGCCGGGTAATCTGGAAAATGTATATCATTTGGACAGACTTTCCCTTTACTACAACATCGAGTAAATTTCCCATCGGATGGTTTTTCATCTGAGAAATTTAGTGATAGGCAAAATTCACATCGAACAGTCATTCCACCACAACTATGTTCGAGGATTACATCCTCATGTACTCCATTTTCGCTGAGAAGACAGTTCCTACTGGTATTGGTAGTACTTGTTGATGACTGTTCTCTAGACATATTCTGTTGTGGCCACCGCCTTCTTTCAACTTCAAAGGGATGTTGGCTTTTAGACATTTTCTGTCAATAACACTGGTGTTTTTCGGCATCAGAGCGACGTTTTTCCAGTAGCTGGTGTTCAGATACATTCTGTCGCAGGCGCCGCCTCCTTTCAAGATCAGACGCACACTGCTCTGCAGACACTTTCTGTCGATAACGCCAGCATCTTTCGGCTGTAGAGCTACGTTGTATCCACAGTTGCTCTTTAGACATAGTCCCACCTCTCTGCTGTCACGGTCTGAGATGCAGGTGAATGAGAGTCCTGGCTATCAGGCCGCTTAGAGCTGTCTGACCAAAGGCTGATTCTGGCTGATTCTGTGGGGGTGGAACTTCCTCCTCCCTGCTGTCAGTTTCCACAGCTGTGATAAGGGAGCTGGGGTGACAGAGGGAGCCGCACCCTCCAAGCCACTCTCTCTCTCACTCTGCTCTATGTCCAGCGGTCTACTGCTCTGCCAAGTCCTCCAAACCTCCCGCTCTCCGCTGGCAAGGTCCCAGGAGCCCGCAGCCGCGACCGCCATCGCCTGCTGGGGCGCCTGACACCTGCCTAGGCAAATTAACCACTATCTTTGTCAGGTTAATTTGCATAGTCACTCTGATTGGCTGGTGGGCGTGGCTTGTGGGCATGGCTTGAGCAAAGCGGAGGGATGGCTAATTTGCATGTTTCTCTTTTATTATATAGGATTTATATAAGATGGATATTAGCTAAACCTATTGAGGTAAGCATTTCACAATACATGTAAATCATACCATCATGCTGCATGCCTTAAAGTTATGCAGAGATGTATGTCAATTATTTCTCAAAAAATGGAAAAAGTCTGTATGATCAATGATAAATACAATGCAGTATTATTCACCCATAAAAAAATGAAATATTGCCTTTTGCAACAGTAAGGGTAGACCTCAAAGGCATTTTGCTAAGTTAAATAAGTCAGACATAGAAGGACAAATAATGTATAATCAATCTTGTATGTGGAATCTTGAACAAACAAACAAACACAAGCTCATAGATAGAGAAAAGATTGGTGATTACCAGAGGCAGGGGTTGGGAAATGAGAGCAATGGGTGAAGAGGGTCAAAAAGTTAAAATAATAACATAAAATAATGCCCAAAATCATATGCTCAGTTTCTACTATAAACCTTATGAGTCAAAACATCTCAGGGTAGCAGAACATTTCAGAACAAAAGTATACATTCTTCAACAAGTGCATGATTCTGATGAGCAGGTTTGGGACCTGATATAAATGAACATCCATCTAAACACTTGAATCTTAATCCTCTTGACCACTTGCACAAGCCCAAGATCTCCAGTCACCACTCATCCCTAATGAGGCAATCCATTCCTCCCGAGGACAGGCTGAACAGCTCTTCCTTATATTGACCTGGAACCTGCCTCCCGGAACCTTGTACCCATTGATCTTAGTTCAATAATTCCTTTAAATCTTCCTCGTAGGACATGGTTGGCATCCCCACTATCTCGACAGATTTCCTCTAAGGCCGCTTCCATCTGTCTGCACCAATTTTTTAAAAAGACTTTCATCTTTTTAGCGCCGTTTTAGGCTCATAGCAAAATTGAGGGGAAGGTACAAAGATTTCCCATATACCCTTGCCTCCAAACATGGGTAGCCCCCAGACCCCCATATCAACATTCAGCACTAGCAGGTACATTTGTTGCACCTGGTAAACCTACACTGACACATCATTATTGTCCTTAAGTCTACCACCATTTTTAAAAAGTATGTTTTTATTGATTTCAGAGAGAGGAAGGGAGAGGGAGAGAGAGATAGAAGCATCAATGAGAGAAAAACATCGATTGGCTGCCTCCAGCACACCCTCTACAGGGGATCAAGCCTGCATCAAACTGGCAACCTCCTGGTGCAAGGAAGAATGCTCAACCAACTGAGCAACACTGGCCGGGCTACCAATATTTTTACTAAGCAAAGTTCCTAATGCCAAATTTAAATGGCTCTAGGGCCATTTCCTCATTAAAGCTAACTCAATGATTCAAAGGGATTCTTTCAACTTCACAGTGGTCATGAAACCAGCACTGGGGTAGATGGAGCTGGGCTGAAAACCTAGCCAGTCACTCAGGAGGCTCAGGATTGCAAACCACAGTGAAGCCTCAGCTTCCTCATTTGTTAAATTTAGATATCAATGCCTTCCTCTTTGAGCTGATATAAGAATTAAAATAGCTCATGCGTGAAAAGCTCACAGCCTGGCTCCTGGTGCATAGAAGTACACATACATAAAATGGGAGCTCCCTGAAGGTATGGATGGCTCCATGTCGATTCTGTTTAGCACTGCTAGCAGTCAGATTAGGACACAGAGTGGGCATTCAATTATTTGTTAAATGATTGAGCTATTAACAGTCTTGGACAAAACTAGAATTTAAAATAACAGGAGTAAGATGGAAATATATTCTAATTTCATTTTCCTTTTGGTTCAAATTAAAATATATTCTTCAAGTGACTCTTAAAATGCCAACTAATGGTTTTGAAATCATACGGTGATTTAAATTTTAAATAAAATGGAATAAAACTGTCTGATCTAGATTCAAGTTTTGTACAATATTTGCAATGTTCAGAACATTATATTATCTTTTTCAACTCTCATTTCAAAGATAATAACTATCATGTAACAATAGTACACCAAGGAATAAAAGAAATACATTAAAACAGTTGCATAAATTTTAAGTAGAATCATTAAACTACTTTACAGGCTTTGTTTCTGAATTATTTTAATGTTTTGATATTAAAGTGAAAAACTGAATGCTTCAGACACTTACAAAAATCCAATCTGATATACAGAAGCCTAATTAGTGGCTCACAGAATATGTATCCTGACATATGTACTACTACTGAAAAATATACTAAATATATTTAGCACATCTATCATATGACCATTTGAAAATTCCTCAAATTATTTTAGAAAAAAATAAAAGTCCAAGGGGAGCTACACACACCAGGATGTCAATTTGCTCAGGGCCTCTTATTTGGCATATATTTGGCATAAATGGAACTCCGCTCACTTTAGCATCCCAGAAACAACCCATTTCCTAACTAACCTCTACTGCTGGTTTCCTTCCTGCTCCTTTTAGAGGGAAAATAACTGGGTTAAAGTTCAGTTCTATTCCTTACCACAAAAACTCCCCATCTGAAATGTTTCAGATGGTATTAAGGTAAGCACTGCCAAGCACTCCATACCCACCCAGAAGTGTGCTCTTTATATTCCTTTAGGATCCAGCACGGAGCCTAGCAGGGAGCAGGTACTTCTTTAATACTTGCTGGAATGAAGTGAGCATTACCCCAGGCCCCTGGGTATTCTATATCCCAAAAACTCCCTTCCACGACACCCCAAGACCTAGAGTGCAGCCTTGAAACAACCTGAATAAAGAACTTCACCCACTGGGTACACTGGGAGGGACTGCTGCCCTGGCCAGACAGGATCTCACTCCCAGGGACCAGGAGGCCAACAACAGGACACAGGACCTAATTAGCAAAGAGTAAACAAACTGCTTCCCAGACTGTATTCTGGGCTTAATCAAGCCCTGGAGGGTGGGAGCTGTCACCCTGACAAGGGAAGGCCAATGTCTGAGGCACAAAATGGCTGTAATGTTTGGTGGCCATAAATTAAAAAGAAAATTGTGTTTTGTGGAGAATGAGGACAGAGTGCCTGCTTATGCAAGTCAGTGGGGTCAGGAGGGAGTCAGAAACAGTGTGGGATAGAGGCGACAGCTTTTAGAAGGAATCCTATTTTAGTGTGAATCATAAAGAGCCTTGAGCAGAGGAGGAGACCAGAGAAATCCCCCTACAGAGAGGAAAAACACTATGCCACCTGCATAGGGTGATGAGGCCTGGACTCTGGTGTCCAAGTGAAGGGCAGCCAAGTATAATTAATTCCAGTGGGGTATGTGATTAGAAAGAGTATAAGAGTGTGTCAAAAACCTCACAACTAAAACCCAAGCAACTCCTAACCTGGCTGAGACCCTGAGCAAGGTGCTGGTTTATACACATTACAACTTCATGACTAGCAGGCCTTTTATGTCCATGAACCCACTAGCTTAACTGCAGGGTCGGGGGTGGAGTGGGGAGGCTAGGCCAGAAGTTATCAGTATGCTCTCTTTTATTCTACACACAAATTGCATTCCTCCCACACACATGTTTTGGTCAGCCACCAGCAGGTTGACAGCTGAAGTTTCTGAAAGCAGTTTATAGGTCTCTATGTAGGAGATTGTAGAATAAAAATGTTCTTTTCTGCCTAAACTCTGTATATCAGGCATATACTACGTGAGCCCAGCTACAGTCCGAAGATTGTTAAGCCCTTTTAAGTGGTGGGAACAACAATCTTTTCCAAAGTGGAGTGCTAGTCACCCAGAACGCATGCCCTTTCCTGTGTCATATCACCTGATTGGACAGTGTAAGAAAATAACCTAGTTTAAAAACAAACCTAGAACATAGTCCTAGTTTGAAGAATTAAGTTCTGAGGAACTGTCTTTTTCCAGTGAACATCATCATCATCAGAGGAAAAGGTGCAAAATCATGGGAGCCTTGCATTAGAGGCTTCCATAAATGTTAATTCACTCAATGCGCACAGAAGAAATTATCTCTATTCTACAAAAAAAAAAATGGAGCTGGGAGGCACGGATGTGACCTGCACACTGTAGACCTGGGTTTCAAATCCACGCCTGTGACTGCCAATGTTACACATTGACCACCATTACTAGTCTTACTATGACTTCACTAGTGACTGACAAAGACAGAATAAGTACAACTTGATAACACCCTCTTCACCTCCCCGCTACTATCTCCAGTGGCTTTTATTCAGGAAGGCATGGAGGAGTTCTAATGAAAGCTTTATTTTCTATTCTTTTACCTCACAATATAAGTTCATCATAGGGCAAGAATTAGGCCATATTTTCTACATTTTTAAACCAAAAATAGCAAACTGATTCAAACGGTGTGGGAAACTAGACTTTTAAAACATCTATTTGCATTTAATGTGATAAGAGCTGGAAAATTACTAGTAGGTGAAACCAAATCAGGAAATATCTGGCTTATTGATATGCTATTAGGTTGTGCTGTTTTGGTTTTTTCCAGTAACTTTTGTATTGGAAAACAAAGGAAACACATTTGAGATGACATTCTAAATGCCTGTTTAAAAAGATATTTGAACTTAGAGTTTTCTTTGTCTTCTAAAAGCATTTATCACACTTACTTTTATCTTATTCCTTTCCTTAAATATGTACTCAATGACAGCTATACATATATTTCAAGCTCTTACAGAATCTCTACAAATTTTGCCCTGAAGGGCTGACTAAAGCTCAATCTGAAGATTCCTGATGAGATTCCAGCAAAACAGATTTAAAGAGCCTATAGGATCAATTGCTATTCTTGTTGTGTTTATGCAAATAACTAGGCCAAATTAAAACTAAACTTAATGCAGACTCTTTGATTTTTTTTTAAAAAAAGTAATGGTGATTTTAGGGAGAAAAACTGTGTTTCAATGGAAATAATAATGCCCAATTATGAATATTGGACTCTAGTGCAGTTAATTGTCCTCAAAATTTTGTTTTTCACCTGTGGACTAGACTGATTCCTGAATTCTTCTAGTTGTCTTCAACCCTCCAAACTAATGTTTTATTTTTTTCCTCCCATCTTTGGACTAGGAATTGAGAATTAAAAGTGTTTTTCTAAGGCTGTATCTGTGTATTGTTTTATTTTTTTCCTCCCATCTTTGGACTAGGAATTATTGAGAACTAAAAGTGTTTTTCTAAGGCTATATCTGTGTACACCATACAGAATTCAGCACCTGATGACATCACCAAAGATATTCAAACTACAAAGAGAATCTATCAGACTGTCCTGCTTGCTTTCATTCCAGCAAAAGCCTTGCATTTGAAAGTTTTCTCAACTGACAATCTTGCAGACTCACAAACTGTTTTATGATTTGTGTTTTTTCCTTCTGTTTTCATAGGGTGTATGCCATGACCTTAATTACCTGACTGCTTGTTTACACCATATAGGCCTCACTTTAAGAGCCCATCTGCATCGCTACCTCTTGAAATGAAACTCAGCAGTTTGACTGGATTGGTTTGTTGTCAGGACTAGATGGTTGAGTCCGTGAAGTATTGAGGGGTCTACTGGCTTCACTTGAACCTGCTTTCCCTTTTCTGCCCCAATGATTCAGACAGAAAAGTTCCGAAGTTCTTCAGGGGGAAATCTTAAAATGTTCCCCTCAGCCTAATTTGAATTAAATATGATAAACCAAAACTCTTCAGACAAGTGTGACATACCTTCCTTCAAGGAAGCCATTCCTTCAACTAATCTGGGATACTGTAAAGTTAGTCCCTCCCTCTATCACTTGGTTTCTACCTCTCATCAGATCTTTACTTGCTATATTTCTCCTCATTTTTGGACTAGGCCTTTTAAGCTTCTTGTCTAATTTGTCACCTCAAGAATAGCTTGTCCAGCAGCGCCATAATCTAGACATGGCCATCCTCTCAACTCTGAGTATGCCTCTTCCCACGGGCAGCACAAGATTGACCTGGACTTTGCAAAATCTGTTTCCTGTGAAGACTCCCCTTCTCTTTTGCTCCATTCTTCCTTTGTCAAATAGGAAGAATCTCTGGGCCTGGGAATAGGCAGGACTATATCCCTTGACAGCAAGAAGAAGCCACAGAAGATCAGACCATTGTCCATTTATTCTTGTAAGACTAGAAGGCCCAAGGTTCTTCAGGGGAGAAATATGTTAGAGTAGGTAGGTAGATATTAATAAAGGAAGAGAGCAAAGGAAATCAGATACTATTTAGCATAATCAACTAGGGAGCATACTTTTGCTTCCATGGGAAGCTACAGTTTCACACACTCCCCGGGGAACCACCAGTCCATTTCCTGCAGATCACTAGGGAAGGGATAGAACAATAAAAAGGGAGGCAAGCACATGCACAGTAGGAGCCAAAATGCTGACCACAGAGGCCTGTCTCTCTAGCCTAGGCAAAGGATCAGATTGGATAAGAGACACAACCCCAGAAGATCTAGGAAATAGATTAGTTAAGGAGTGAACCCATCAGAAGCCCACGAAAGCTTAGGAATTTGATTGGTTAGTTTGAAAAGGGCACCTGGTCCCTCCCAAGCTCAAGATACTATATCCTGAGCCTAACAAAGACAAAGCCCCTCTCTCTCTGTCTCTCTCTCTTTTGCCCACTAGCACCCGCTTGCCCCAAGTGTTCATGTGTTCTCTCTCCATAGAAACCATGTGGCCCTAGCAGCCAACTGAGGCCCAAGGACCATGCAGGCTCCAAGTGTAAGGCTTGACACATGATCATGACCAGCTCAAGCGCAACCAGGAACACAGACTTAGCTAGTCAGGAGGGGAGAAAGGCTGGACTGGAATAGCCTTGGCATGGCACAGAATCTAGGAGCATTGGCCCTATTTCTGAGCCTGATGAAGACAAGATTCTACTTTTTCCATGGCAGCACAGACGGAGATGGGACATTGGAAACCTGCGGGAAGCCTTCTATTTTCACCCAAATAAATTTTATTATCAGATCTCATCCTCCCTTGTAGGTCCCCGAAAATGCTTTTCTTGTGACAACACAAGGACCCTACTTCCACTGGCAACAATAGCAACCTAAATGCCCAACACTGGAAAAAATAAATATAAATTATGAAGTAGTATTAAATCTCATGCAGATATTAAAAATCATATTTTCCAAGATTATTGCTCAGCATTGAAAAAATAATTATCTTGATCACTGAAAAAGGCAAGCTGTAAAAATTGCATAACAGTATATATATTCACTATCATGCACAGAAGTACACATGTATAATGCCTATATATATACATAGAAATCTGAAAAAAAAATACAACAAATTATTACCCGTGCTTCTTTGAATCAGTGGATTATGTTTTTTGATACTTTCTAGCATTTTTGACTTTTCGCTATAATGATGATATGTGACTCATAGAATCAGAAAAAGGATTAAAAACATAGTGATTTTTAACAAAGAACAAATATACTTTTTTTAAAAATAAAGGTAAAACTTACATTAAAAGCAAAACCTTTTTTATGTAACTAAATTATAAAATACTAGAGGCCCGGTGCATGAAAATTCATGCACTGGAGGAGTCCTCTCACAGTCCAGGAGCCCTCAGGGGTGGGAGGCGACCCAGCAATCAGGGGAAAGCAACGCCCCATCACACCTCTGCTGCTGCCACTGCCGGCAGCGCAAGCCTCAGCCGGCCCTGGTTACCTGAGCCTCAGGTGGCCCTGGGTGGCTGGGCAGCCACCATCCAAGGCTTGTTGCGCGCCTGCCGCCCCAGTGGGGCTGAGGGGACTGGGCACTGTCATCTTGTGGCTGTGGGCACCGCCATCTTTGAGGGTGGGGTAGTCAATTAGCATATTCCCTCTTTATTAGATAGGATTGCCCACACAAGAAATCCCTTATACCAAAAAAAAAAAAAAAGAAAAAAAAAGTTTTCAGGAATTCAAATTTCATTAAAATAAACAAGGTTATCATACTTAGGATTAAAAATAAAAAGGTACAATAAAAATGTTATACAAGTACCTGCCTAGAATCACCAAAAAATCAGAAATGGAAAGACTTAGAAAATGATTTTTCCTCTTATGCCTGGAAAAAAGTATCTTGAAGGAATTACATGCTCAGCAGAGAACTTGGCCGAACTTTGGCTTGTTTCAACAACCCCATTTTTAGTTCTCTTTCTCTCTTTGTCAATACAGACATATACACACACAAAGCCAGGCCTAGTCAAGTATTTAACTCTGTTCTAGAATTAAAAGAATCATGCTCCCCTGACACCCTCTGCCCCCCAAGAGCCTCACCCATAGCAGAAGACTCTGTCCTTCTCAACAGTGAAGCTGACATAGGTCAGATATCGAGAAGAGAGAAGTTGCTTTTCATTTTGGGGTTGACGTAGAATTGAGAATTCCTGCCAAGAAACCATCCAAAGGATAACAAGAGGGTTAACTGGAGGAGGAAAAAAATAGAAAGAATGTTGGAGGCAACCTATGGGAGAAAAAAGAAAAGAAACTAAAGAGAAAGGCCAATAGCTGTTCTATATTAGCAGCCAGGAAGTTGTCTACCCCTGCTCTACGCCAAGAAAGAACCAGAAATTGCGTGACTATTTATGCATGAGAGGCTCCCAATACCTGTCTTCTTACCTGCTCATTAGAGAATACTTGGGAAACATCTTCACCATGATTCAAACAGACTGACCAGAGAGTGTGAAGCAGAAGCCTCAATCAGCTCTCATCAGACAAATTGAGACTGTGTCTCTCCCATCTCTTCAACAAGTGTTTACTTAAAGCCTAACTATTAAATAGTATAAAGCTTAAATGGTTACTTAAGACTCTAAGCAATCATCACTATCCTGTATTTTAAACATACATACACAGCACACATACACAAGCAGTAACTGCCAACCATCTGTACTAAAAATAAAATAATCTGTCTTTTTTTTATGAATAACACTTTTCCAAGATTGGAGTCCCCAGTGACAAGCTGCTTTACAAAGCTCAGTCAATTCCAAGTGAAAATTATTATTATTTTTTTTAGAAAGTGTCATCCTCTGTAAATGTTCCCTGAGGCCAAGCTCAAGAAGGTGCTCCCGAGTTCCTCCCAGAACTAAACCTTCTGTGAATCAAGCTTTTAGATAGTCTGCACACGTTGGGCATCCGGACATTCATACAACCCTGAATTATTTATTCATCTATCTTTGCACACCTTCCTAAACACCAATGGAGACCAGGATGGTTTCAGCTATTTGATGTTACATCTTCTCAAGTGGCTAAAGAGGCTATAAAGCACCCCATTGCTTAAGCCTGCCATCTCAGTTCCATTAGCAGTAAAGACCTCTCTATTCAAACTGCTAAGTAAATCCTCCTGAGAGCCCAGGGACTGTTTCATGCTTGAAAGCAACTGTTAAGAATTTGACAACAACCAAACTGTTCCTATTTAATCCTTCTCCCAAGGTAAAAAAGAATTATAGGTAAACATATGCCTTCATTATTTGCTTTGCTGCATTTCAATACCCAATCCCATACAAAATTGCCAGCCAAGGATTTAATGCAATCACTTCTGTATTTCAGAGCTATTGCCTTTGCAGAATGGAAAAAGCTTAACAAGGGCTATGAAGCTAGTTAGCCAGCTACTGAATTTTGTTTAGCATACATCTTAAATATCACAGGGGTGAAGTCTAATCATAGTGAGGCTTTTCTTTTTTTTAAGACTTTTTTATTATGTTTTAGAGAGAAACGGAGGGAGGGAGGAAGAGAGGGAGAGAAACATCAATGTAAGAGAGAAACACTGATCTGCTGCCTCCTGCATGACCCCACTGGGGATCAAACTCAAAACCCGGGCATGTGCCCTGACTGGGAATTGAACCAGCAATCCTGTGGTGCCTGGGTGCATGTCCTGGTGCATGGGACAACACCCAACCAACTGAGCTATACTGACCAGGGCCAGTGAGGCTTTTCACAAGTATTTTTAAAATATATTTTATTGATTGCAGAGAAGAAGGGAGAGGGAGAGAGATAGAAACATCAATGATGAAAGAGAATCATTGATCAGATCCCTCCTGCATGCTCTACACTGGGGATCGAGCCTTCAACCCGGGCATGTGCCCTGACCTGGAATCGAACCGTGACCTCCTACTTCATAGGCCTACGCTCAATCACAGAGCCATTCCGGCTGGGCTAAGTTTTTGTTTTCTTAAAGTGATTCTAAGTACCAGTCCTAGGTGTTGTTTTCTAAGCTGGCACCAAATATTTGTTTTGAACTCAAATCAAAGATCACACCAAAGTGTGAAAAGAATTTATAAAGATGTACTAGAACAGAAATTTTTATAATTTGTTTTTGAAAGATAGTAGACATGGGGCACTTAGGGATTTATTTTTGGACTTTTTCTTTCAAGTTGTTTTGTTTTGTATTGTTTTTAGCCTTGAGTAATGTATGTATAAAATTCAGGCCATTTTCTACAAGAGAAGACTCTGCAAAATCAGTGCAGTAAAGCAATTTTTTTTTCAACTGGCCTACGATCTTCAATATTCCCCCCACCATGACCATAACCCACCAACACACGTACAAACAGTCATCATGGTACTAGTTCCGTCACAGAAAACCAGGGAGCAATTTGTTTGCTCTACCCGTTACATCCTAGATATATATGCTAATTTTATTAATAAATTAAACAGAAGTTCCAAAATGTGTTAATTCAGATTAAACGTAGGTGGGAAATACACTTTAAATAATGTATTATTCACATAGAATAAATAATCAAAAACAGAAAAAGGAAAGTAACAGAAATGAGAAGGACAGACAGAGGCATGAAAACTTACTGGACTGTGATCCCTTTATACATTTAAGCTTGTTAACCCAGCTCATTTCCCTCAGGGAAGGAAAGACAACTTTTTCTTTATTGTAGTGCATTAGTCAACTGTTATTTGAAATGTGCACTATTACATAATCACTTCCAGAAAAGTTTCTGTGGGTGTTTTTTTGTTGTTGTTGTTATTTTTTGGGGGGGTGAGGGGGTAAGGTAGGAGGAATTTTTGTTGTTTTGTTTCAAGAATTTGCAAGTTGCATGTGAAAATGAAATATTTTTATTAACAGTGGAAGATTATTTCCAACATGGGGCTGTCATCAACAAGTCAGACACAAAGCAACATCTCAGAGAACAGATTCCAGTGCATTCACTTCTCATGATCCCAGGCCCTGGAGCTCAGAATTCCAATAGCTACTTCTAGCATTCCTCCTCCTCAGAGCCAATTCACAGAGAACCAAAGTCCAGGGCAGCGTTCCAGATCTTCCAGACTAAGAGTAGGTAAACCAAATTGAAACCAGAAATGTTCACAATTTATTCAATGATGCTGCATTCCTGAACCTCCCACTTCCCAGACATTCCACCACACCAACTCCTGTGGCTAACAATTATTGTCTTTGAAAGGCTTAGAATGAAATGTACATACACACATATATACATATATATGTGTATATACACACACACAGGGTTGGGTAAAGTAGGTTTATATTTGTAAGTATGAAAGACAGAGTTCATTCTTGTATTATTAATTATTGTATTATTTATTTGAGCACTTACCAGACTGTACCTAAGTGCACCTTGTCATTGTGACACTGAGTTACTAAACTATTGTAATAATCATAACTTGCATGTCTTTTTCCACACAAACAACTGTAAACCTACTTTTGCCCACCCTGTGTGTTAGAGCTTGATGAAAATCCTCTTTAAACTTAAGTTTTTAAACTAAAGCTTTTTTTTTTCATTTAAGCAAATAACTTCTAAATTTACTCAGGAAAACTACATTTGTACCTTAAACAGAAAGAGAAAGACTATCTTATATATTTTAATTCAATTTAATAAATCTTTATTGAGTATGTAATTTTGCTCCAGGGAAACAGAATGGTAAAGGAGAGGTTATGCCTTCAAAGAGCTTACGGATTAATGGAGGAGAAAGTCATTTTATAACCACACAGGAACTTCATTTCTTTAATATAATTTTCTCCTTAAATAAAGCTAGCCTTCTCCAGTCCAATCGCACCAGGACTCACTTGCTTCTTTTCGAACAGGTCCTTCCATCTTGGCACTTAGTGCAGGACCCACTCCCTTAACCCTTCAGCCCTTAGGACATTAGGTTCTGGTCCCCATCAAACTGTCTTAAGAATAAAGCCTCAGGTCCACTCACCATGAGAACCCAGGTTTGGGCCAAACGAAAAATAACGTCTTGACCTCAGTTATGTTTCAGCCTCAGACCCATGAAAGCAGAAGGACCCTACCAACCACCACCTCATGAAACAAGACAGGACGACAGCATGGCCGACATTAGGACCTGATGCAATGATCCACTACTCCCTGTCCTGACTCTGACCAATCAGGAGCCACAGCCCACACTCACTTAGCTATCATGACTAATGACTTGTTCCCTATATAATCTATCACCTGGAGGCCATCAGGGAGCCAGGCCTCAGAGCACTAGCTCACCTCTGACTCTGGGCTTGGGGCCAATTCCTTAAATAAACCGTTACTTTTTTGTGGCAAGCTCCTGTTCATATCTTGGGCTTTGATATATGCAGGTAATAAGTCCCTTTGTTCGTTAACGGTTCAAACAAATAACAGTAATTTCTGCAATGTATGATGGTTATATATTCTGGGAACTAGAAAATCATCAAATGGCGATATTAGTTCTAGTCAAGAAGAATCTAGGGAAGCTGCAGAGAATAGGTGACACTGAAGCAAGAACTTGAATGCTGAGAAGGATTTTGATTATTCAACCTACAAATAAAAATGTCTGTCCTATCACTTCCAGTTTCCCAAAGTTTCCTTTCTAAACTCACCCTAAAATTATAAAATACCCTCAGAATCGTGACATCCACACTTCCACTGAGAGGGCTGGGTGCCCTTCAAGCATGCCATACCATGACGTGATATCAAACCCTAGGTATCTTGTACTGGAAAGAATTCCATTTGGCTATGAATTCTATTTCTAAGGCATCTATTCGAACATATTATTTTAAATTCCCTTCTGCTTTTTGAGAATGCAGAACACCTCCCTCTCTGTGCTTCTTTTGATCAAAGGGGTGGTGATGGTGAGAACAATGTCAAATGACCCAGCACAGCACAGCCACTTACATGTGGAAACACTAAGAAACCCACATCTTGGACACAGGCCAGGAAAGCAGGCCAGACAAATGAAAGACACCAGGATCCACTTTGCCTTGTGAATGTTGCAGACGGGCGGGTCTCCTTAGGCCTCCCATAAATCCTCGCCCTCGAGGCCACCAGTAGTTCTGCTCTCCTGGGAGGGTAGGCAGGAAGGGAAACAAACGGGAGGAGACTCTGACAGCCATGTACTTCCAAGCACAAACTGGCTGTGGGCCCTGGAGTTGGAGGCGTCTAGGAAGCCAGCCCTGGGACAGGGAGGGGAAAGGGGGAAAGGAGGCCCGAAGAGGGAGGGCGGTGCTGGGGCTGGCCACTCCTCCCCTGTCCCTGCCTGGCTGGAATCTGGTGAACGGATGCAAAGCTCTGCAGAGCAACTCAGGACCTTTCTGAGAACCAGAACCAAAGTGACTAAGCTCACCTAAAGCGTCTCAACCAAAAGAAATCAGCAAGCAATCCCTAAGGCTTTGAAGCTGTTTCTTTGAGTCAAGTCTGTGGATATCTGGTATCTGCAGAAGGGCGCACTATGCGTGTAATACCAGCAGAGTCCTACACAGAAACCCAGGTTTCCTGAAGTCCCTGACAAGGAGGGAATGGAGGCTTCCTCAAGAGCACCTCAGGGAAGAGAACTGGCACCATCTCCTTCCTCGTCCTGCTACTCTGGACCCAAAATGGCAGGTGGAGGCCTTCTGCACTCTTTCCTGACGCGGAGCCTACACTTGCGGAGGGCATGACATCTGGCCCTGCTCCAAAACTTGGCTACTTTTGATTACGTAAAATCTTTCTTCCTTGTCTCCTTGTGTCATCAAAGCACACATTTGACTTTAGAAAGGGCCCCCACGCTTATCCCTCCAGGCACACAACTCAAGAGCCTGCCAGCCTGCCAGTGGCAGCGCCAATTACTGTTCCCCAGCGAATTCCTGAGAGTGTCCCCAAGGGCACCAGCCGCTCAAGGAGCTCCCTGGGTGAGTACACTCAGGATATTCTGCAAAGCATCAGAACCTTGGCCATTCATAAAGAACCCTGTTTAGCTCTGCTAAACTCAAGTTTCAAACACATCTTTAACAGCAACAATCAATGATCTTCTCGTGTAAAACTTATTACTATTCCCCACATCAGGAATTGGGGAAAGGAGCCCATTCCACTGATGGAATGTACTGCAAGAAAATTCCTGCTGCCCTGAGCACAACCCAACCCCTTTCTCACCTTCACCTGTGAAACCAGCTGCCCCTCTGAAGCCACAAAGAACAGACTCCCTCTTTAAAATGCCAGCCTGGAGCACTCTGAGGGACTGCCATGTCACCTCTTAATTTTGATTGTGGTGAGGTCTTGCTGAGGGTGTTTTAATGTGCGCTATAAGTAATTTAATTGAATAGAAAGAAGCTTGTTAAGGACAGACTTTTCTGGTATATTTATGTTAAGTCTTTCATGAACTGCATTTTTTTAATGCTAGAAAATACAGGGATGAGGGTTCAAGAATAAAGCTTAAGTCTAAGAAGACCAGGTCACCTCAAACTATATCCTACTCCCCCAAATAAGCAACATGTGGAGAGTTTAGTTATTAGGGAAGTATAAACATCTTTCAAAGGGAGGTCCCTATACTTTTCGGGAGGGGAGCCATCAAAGCCTTTTTGGAAAGTGCTCAGTTGCAGCTGGGCTCTTCCTAATGCTGGTCTGTCCACATCTGTCCTTGGTCTGCACTTCCCCATCCCACCACCCTGTGTGCACCTCCTCTCACTGCATTCCCATCCCTATCCCAAAGCAACTCACAGGCATCCCTCATCTTAGTGGGCCTGTCCCCTCAGAGCTCCTTGCCCCCAGGCTTCTGTGGGACTTCACGGGTGTGCAAAGGAAAAAGAACCTTAGAGAAATATGCAGGGGACAGAAAACTCTGCTAACAGGGTCCCACACCTCCTTTTCTATTTCAGAATTAGAATGCAGATGTGAGAGGGCTGCCATCATAGGTATGGTTTGGAAAATGAAGTCAGACCTTTTCTGAAAATAATTAATTAATTAATTAATTAATTAAGTCTTAGTTGGCTCCTTGGTTTGATGGGGAGATCTGGCTCTGTCAATTAGGTTATGCAGCTCCCAAGTTTTCACAAAAATCATATATACAGTGAAAAATCTTATAAGTGAGATTATTTTATACAAACAGAAACTTCTGAAGGGCACTGCCACAGGATATATAATCTTTCAGAGCATCTGCTACCCAGAGCAATATCTTAGGGTCCTGCACTGTTGCACCCTCATCCTTCCACATTAGAGGAAGGAGCTCTCTCACCCTCCCTCAGATCCTGACCCTGAACACCAAGCCAGTCACCCCTGTGCAATATGTAAAGGAATATTCACAGATAATCCACAAGGCCAGGGTCATCTCCCTGCACTTGACATCCAGCTGTTGAGTGTTTTATAGCTACACCAAGAACAAATGAACCCAGAGAACAGAGTATATAAAATAAATTGAGCTCCTAAAAAATGGACAGTTATAAATAAAGACAATGACTTTATTTTTGATAAGATAATAAGTAATTTTCCTCGTAGAGTTCCCAAGTTTTCACTATTGTTACATTAAGATTGTAATTTAAAATAATTTTATTTAAACAAGGGAGGTTTTTTTTTAATTTTTTAAGCAAAATCAAACCAGTTCCCTTCCCAAGTTGAAAAATCGTCAGAGTTAAGCAAAAAGGGGTTTTGAAGATAACCTTCCTTAAAATTCTCAATGTTAACCTCCTGGAACATCAACTTAAAATTAAAACACAGGAAAAAGCCACTTGTTGAATCTTTATATTCTACTCTGTATATTGGTGAGGGGTGGGGAGGGGGGGACAAGTAGGGTCACAATTAAATTCTCCACCACCATCTCATCCTGATATGTAAAACAGTTAAAAACTCATCATCCACTTGAAAATTTGATGACACTTCTAAAAATAGTTGTTAGAATGAAGATGATTTATATGTCCCTTGGATTAGAAAACAACTCTTTAAGCCCATGCTTTAGGAAGCCACAGTATGGGTAAACAAATGCCTGTGCTAAGGATTGATAATATTGATCCTGTGTCAAACTCATTATCTTTTTGTCTATAGCAGCTGACAATTTCTTCATTACAAATGAGAGGTATTCTGAAATAGTTCACATTAGGCAGGAAGGCAAGAAAAATTCATCCAGATGATTTGGTTGGAGCTGATAAAATTCAGATTATTAACTGGATCAATTACCTATAAATGATCCCATTTTCTCTAATAAAAGACATCCCTTTAGCGTGACAAGCTATTTTTTTTCTTTTTTAGTATCACTTACTTTCCACTCCCTACTTCTAAGCTTACAAGAAACTCTAATTACTTCAAACAGGAACATTCAAACATGAACATTTAATATTCCTTCAGTTTCTTAGCTTTGAAATGATCTTTGATCACACAAAATCAAACTTCTAGCACCTTTTTTTGCTTCAGAAACCAGCATTCCAGATGTACTCTATTGCCTGACATATACCACAGGCTCATTTGCCTGTGTGTACTTTATTACTATGGCAACATCAGCTTTGCCTCTTGCTTGTTCTGTTCTATGCTGAGTTAGCAGTTTAAGTAAATTTCCACAATAACCCTTAAATCATTTGCATATTTAGTAGGCTTGATTTGGATTCTATTTAAAACATGTTCTCTGTTTCTGCTTCTTACCCTATACCACTCTGTGGAGGACGGAAGTTTTTCTCCACTGGGACATATTCACCACCATCAGATCTTATCACCTCAATGAGTCAAATCAATCAGTCTCCCACTAAAGCATTCATGATTCATCCATCTTCTTGTTTCTAATAACTACATAGCTGCCCAAATAAAACTATCCATGTTACCAAGGAAAATTCCATTTTCTACTCAACAGGATCATTTCCATCTAAGCAACATCACAATTTACCTGGTCTAAATGAAAAAATTATGAGTTAGCCATGTTGGAGCTGACAATAATAATCTGCTGATCCCAGGAGCTTAATTAAACAAAGTCACCTCTTCATTGCATCAACCAAGCATTTATGTCCTGATCAATAACTGCATAGGCAACATGGTCTTAGAAGAGACAAGGTAGATAGGTCAGCATCAGCTGCAAGCATTATTTATTGAGTGCCTACTTAATAAAACAGAAGTGACTAAGGCAATATATACTAACAGGTTAAATTGTGTTTAACTCTTAAAGGTTTATCTTCATTTATAGATTACCACAGGGAATTGCCATAGGGACCCAAATTTGAGAACCCCCTAACTGTCCTTTGATGCCATCAGCAAAGCTATCTTCTTATGAATATGAGTTGATAACTCCCCAAAGGAGGATAAATAGTAGAGTGGGAAAAGGCAAGGTCACATAAAGGACTCCGGTTTCCTTAGCCAGGTAGGAATGTGATGTCTGTCACTTTCCAGGTCCTGTTCTAGAGGACAGACATGAGGTAGGCTGGGAGCCTGAGCAGCAAACACACTTAAAGGGAACCCTCCAATTGGCATTGAGTAAATTCTACATTGTTAACCCAATTAACTAGTTGCAGGTTATTTTATGAAGCCTTGAGGTGGCCATCCAGCCTCATCTATACCATGCTAAAAGAATTCAAGGTTCCTTGAGGTTAAAAAGCAAGGGGCAATGGAAATGGGTGAGAACCCTAGGAAGGGTATCTCTTCCTCACATATCCAATTTTGGAGGATTCTATTAGAATTTAGGATTTCATTATAGCGTCACTCCCATTCACCGAAGAACTATGACATGGTTCAAACATTAAGAGATAATTGGAATTTAGATGGATAGAAGAGGAGACATTTTAAATAAGGGGTTTAATATGAACCAAGGTTCTAAGGTGGAGAGAATCAAGGTGAATTTGTGGAACAGGTCTGGCAAACATGGTTAAGAGATGCTGGGAAACAGTGGAAAGTGTAAGGACTAGTAAGATGGAATCAATCTAAGGAAAGCCCAGAACATAGACATAAATCATGTGATGCAGTTAAAAGGGAGTCAGTGCCAAGAAAAATAAGGATCACTTTTCCTTAAAGGTACCTGTATTGTGACCAGCACTTTCATAATGGGGTCCATATATATTTTAGACATTTGCTCAGAACAGAGAATGAAAGTAAATCATAGCATGATAACAGCAGATAACACTCTATGCCACACACACACACACACACACACACACACATAATATGCGGTCTTAGTTACCTCATATCCCCCTTTATGTCAGTGTTTCTCAAATTTGATTAAGGTTCAGAAACCTTTTGAAGAAAAATTATCAAGGATGACCCAAAGAAGGTCTTACTAAAGGGTTTTTGGAACCCTGATTTGAGAAACACTGACTTAAAACTAGAAAAACTTTTTAAAAACTACATAAGTGACAAAATACATTAAAATAAAGTTTATAAATTACGTAGAACATAGGCTGATTGCAAATTATTATAGCAACTCAAGTTTGATAACCCCATTTAGAACTACTGTGCAAAGCCCAGCGATCTCTTCCAAACAAGTTGCTCTTGTCAGCCTGCCCTAATTTCAAGATTAGTATAAGAAATTTCCCAGTTAAAGAAGTCTTTAAGAGACATTTCTAAAATGACCATTCACTTTATCAATTTCTCAAACTGCTCAACAGAATTTGTCTTGTGTCTCTTGCATTCTTTTATAACTACGTATCTAATGGGCCTCCCTGTTGATGTTTGTAATCTAATTAAACCTTTATTAAAATGTCTCCCAATCCCCAATATTAAATAACAGCTTAGTCATTTGTATAGAGCAGTGGTTCTCAACCTTCTGGCCCTTTAAATACAGTTCCTCATGTTGTGACCCAACCATAAAATTATTTTCGTTGCTACTTCATAACTGAAATGTTGCTACTGTTATGAATTGTAATGTAAATATCTGATATGCAGGATGGTCTTAGGCGACCCCTGTGAAAGGGTTGTTCGACTGCCAAAGGGGTCGCGACCCACAGGTTGAGAACCACTGGTATAGAGCCTCCCTTGGGAAACAAGGCTGGCATAACTCTTATCACCAAAAACATGAGCAACATCTTCAGTAGCCGTTTTCATTAGTAAAATTCTCACCATCTGGTGATGCCAGTTCCCCCTAAACCAGTGGTTCTCAACCTTGGCTGCACATTAGAATTACCTGGGGATCTTTTTAAAATCCTGATTTCTGGGCCTCATCCTCCAGAAATGCTGTTTCTTTGTTATGGGGTG
>NW_005359064.1:464915-471086 GCF_000412655.1 Myotis brandtii | reverse complement strand
GGAGGATAAGGCCCAGAAATCAGGATTTTAAAAAGATTCCCAGGTGATTCTAATGTGCAGCCAAGGTTGAGAACCACTGCCCTAAACCATTAGAACTGCCTATTCACCTCTGAGGAAATATTTTCCCTACCTTAAAGCTAATAGCCACAACTGGGCAATAATCAGAAATCCCATAACTGACAGAGTTTGGGAGATCCTCTAATTCCAGTAGATAAAAAATATTTATCCACAGTTGGAGGTGGTGCCTGATAGAGGCTATTACAATAGTAACTGAGGGGGAAGTGAAGTGGGATGGCTATCAGTTATACTTTCTAAACTGAGTTCCATATAAATCTGCTTGAAGATAGGACTTCACTGCTGTTGAAAGGGGTGGGCACGTTTTGAGAATGCAATGCTATTCCATGATCTCATTTTACATGAGATGATTCTGGGTCTCTTTAAGGTGAGAGGGCATCCCAAGGTTATAGGCATCGAGTGGCAGCAGCTGGGGCAGAACATCTAGGTCTGTCCCCAAGCCAACCCTTCACTCCATGACCTACCTGTGCACTTGTCATACACAGGTTGGGGCTCCTTAATGAACTGACAACTCAGTCTCATCACCAAGAATCTCCCACCATTTACAGCAATGCAAAAAAAAAAAAAATGTGGGCAAATTCACTATGATTTTAAAAGACCAAAATCTCAGAAGAAAGAAAGAAAGGGCTGGGCAGAAGAATCTCAGGAACTTCAAAGACTACAAAATTATTTTTAATTTTAAATGGCAGTAGCTAGAAAGTATACACTAGGAAGGAATGAACTAGTATGGGTAATCATTTAATAATAGCATAAATATAAGCCTGGGAGAGAAAACAAGAATTATTTAAAAAATCCCAAATAGCTAACCTTCACATCTGCCTCCCTAGCCTCTGATCACTTGACCTTCTGGGATGCACAGGGACTCGGCACTTCCAGAGTTTTCCAGATGTTCCTGCAGTTGCTCTCATTTTTATTCTTACATCTGTTCTAACAGGATGAGGTTACTCTTTTTAAAATCCTCACCCAAGGAGATATATATTTTTATTAATTTTTTATATTTATTGTTTAAAGTATTACATATGTCCTCTTTTTTCCCTATTGACCCCTCCAGCCGGCCCACACTCCCCCAGCCCTTCACCACACTATTGTTTTGCATATATGCCAATAAATTCTTTGGTTAATCTCTCCCTACCCAACTCCCACCTTCCCTCTGAGATTCCTCAGTCTGTTTCATGCTTCTATGTCTCTGGATCTATTTTGTTCATTGCTTTATTTTGTTCATTAGATTCCACATATGAGTGAGATGATGTAATACTTGTCTTTCTCTGACTGCCTTATTTCACTTAGAGAAAGGAAGGTGAAGAGAGAGAGAAACATTTATGTGAGAGAGATACAACTGGTTGCCTCCCTTACACCCTATTACCGGGGATCAAACCCACAACTTGGCTATGTGCCCTGATTAGGGGGGGATCAAACCAACAACCTGGCTATGTGTCCTGATCAGGAATCGAACCCACAACCTTTTGGTGTGCAGGACAATGCTCCAACAAACTGAGCCACCTGGCTAGGGTGGGAGAGGCTCACCTTTAATCAGACTGTCCCCATCCCCAGGCCTCCACAGTTCCCAAGAGAATTCTAAAAGTTTTCTAAGCTGTTTCAGAGCTAACGACACTACTACAATTTTTGAAGCTCCATTCCACCCCCAAATCTGTGGGGCTCAAGAATGGGACCCAAGAATGGAAATATCCCTCCATGAAAAAATGTAGTGCCTTTATCCCAAGGCTGAATGGGTTAAATGGAAAATCCGAGGAAAATCTGGACTCTACAGATATCCATACACCAACTTCAGTCACCTTCTCAGGGATGAAAAAAGCCAGGTCCTTCCATTCTCATTTTAGAGACCTCAAAAGCTCACGACATTAATTCCAGAGATCAATGTGGAGCTTCAAAGGAAAAAAAGAACTCAGATAACCAATACCCTGTATCGTGGTTTGTTAATGTAATCTCACAAGTCAACAGGAATGTCTTTTACAGGGAACTCTGAGATTTTTCATAAAAATGAAATGTAGAAAATTAGTGGAAACTTTTCTTATCTTGGACAGGCTGTATTTAAATTCAGGTGATGTCAGGAGTGTGCAGAAGCACGCTAGCCTGAAATAAAACCTACATCAGGAAAAAATATTCTTCAGGTCTACAGACTATGCTGGCCTCCCTTTCCATTTAATCTCAATGTTCTCACAGCACTTCCCTCCTGTCATCTCCACAGGAGCCTGCTCAGAAGCAAAGGGAATTTCTTCCTTTGATGTGAGTCCCAGGACTCGCCCTTGCAGACTCTTCTCTAACTAGGGAATGGAAGGTCTCATGGTTTCACTCATTACGGAACAGGTGGGAGAGTGATCCTGCAAAGCAACTCTAAAAGGCCAGTGTTGGCTGCTGGTAAGGCTGGAATGGCAATAAGCCAGCTACTGAGTCGCTCCCCACCTCTTTACCCCCATGGCACTGGGGCTTAAGTATCAGGCAATGGGGCAGAAGAAAATCACATTTGGAGGTGGGGGCGAGGGCTGGAGGGCCCACAGGACTTTGATATATGTAGAGAGGAAGATCAGTTATCTGAGGACAGCAAAGAGAGGAATGAGTAGCTTACCTATGGCATCCAGGATTCTTATTTTAGAAAGGTGACATCTTAGCGTTCGGCAGGCAGTCAGAAACCTGAAACTTAACAGCCTAGAGCCTAACCCTATCCTTGTCCAGATTAAACTGGCACATGCAACAGAAATCTTTGCTTATTTCCTGATTTAAAAATATATACATATACTAGAGGCCTGGTGCATGAATTTGTGCTCGGGTGGAGGTTGGCCGGCTAGACCCATCCCCAGTCAGGGTTTGGGGGCTGATCGGGGGCCAGGCCACTGGAGGGGCGGGGGCGATTGGGGCCTGGATCAGGCCAGTTGGCTGCCGCAGTGCGCATCATAGCCACTGGTCATTCCGCCGTTCTGGTCGCTTGGCTTTTATATACTTAGACTAGAGGTCCAGCGCGCGATTGAAATTTCGCGAGGAGGCGCCCCGCCTCCCACCGTGCAAGGAGGCACCTGGCGGGGGGGCCAGGACCCACGCCTGACTTGCAGCGTCCCCCGGCCCCCCTGCCTGTGTCCGCTCCGGGGCGCCTGAGCCGCCACACCAGCTCGGGCAGGCCCCACTGTCTCTGTCTCCATCTCCGCTCTGGGCCTCATCTGTGCACGCAACCTCCTCCTGTCCGGTCGTGACCCATTATGGTGTCCCAGCCTAATTTGCATATTACCTCATTTTAGATAGATAGATAGATAGATAGGTAGATAGATTACAGCCCTGGCTAGTATTTCTAAGTGGTTAGAGAGTCAGCCTGTGCACCGAGGGCTTGTGGGTTCAATTTCCAATCAAGGGCACATACCTGGATTGCAGGTTGGATCCCCAGCCCTAGTTGGGGCATGCAGGGAAGGCAACCAATCAATGTGTCCCTCTCACATGGATGTCTCTCTCTCTCTCTCTCTCTCTCTCTCTTTCCCCTCCCTTCCTCCCTTACACTCTCTAAAAATCAATGGAAAAAATCTCAGGTGAGGAGTAACAAAACAAAACAAAAAATTAGAATCATACTCAAATGCTTAATGTTTTTAACCAATATCAGGAATAGTGAGGCACAGAGAGGCTGAGTAATTTTCCCAAGGTCACACAAGTCCTGAAGCCAGAAATCTGGCTCCAGAGTGTAACCTCTGATCTAAACCTTACACTGAGCTGCCTCCCTCAGGTGGGAGAAGCACGCAGAGGAGACAAGCAGCACAGCCAAGCATATCAGTCACTCTGAACACGATTTATCTACAGGCTTCTCCATATGCAATGAGTGAAGAAAGGAGCATCAACTGGTCGCAGTGAGAATTCCTGTGGTAAATATGTGTAAGATGTCTCCATTCCTTGCAGCTCTGAATCTGTTTTTGCATCATTTAAATGGTGAGAACGGCAGCATCTCCCTTGAGAAGCAGGTGTGAACATTTAATGAAGTAACGCCCGCACAAACACTGCACCCAGGAGCTGGCACACACCCAACTCCCTTCTCCGCCTTTCAGAAAACACTTGTGAAGTTCGCATGGAAGACTTCAGGTGTGGGTTAGGAACCCCAAGGCAAGATGTAAGCAGTAGAAAGGAAAGTCTATGATAGAGAGAAGTAAAATTCAGGGAATCACTGGATGAGCTGCTGAGTCAGGGACCTCCAGTCGAGCAGTTTCAATCAAAACAGGGTGGGGGGAGTGCACAGAGAAACCTTACAGAGGGAACCCAGGGACCTGAAACTAACATGGGCGTTTCCCCCCAGAATCTATAAGGCAGAGTGAAGGAAGCAAAACTCACATCTCCCCTCCTATTCAACCAAAGCCAGGGTCTGTATCTGGAGAAAAATTTTAGGAATTAGGAAGGTAATACGGGCCAAAGAGCCCAAAGAGCCTCTTCATGCTTTAAGTTTAAACCAATATAAACTAGCCAAGTAACATAGCACTACCTTGCTCACCTCCACAAAGCAGGAAGTGTAAAATGCCATCACACTCTGCTGGCACATGGCATGCATGACTATGTACATATGGCATGCATAGGAATGCTAACCCTTGGGCGAATTCCACAATTTAAAGTCAGCCATGAAAAAATAAAATCACATCAAAAATGGACCCCAGGAGCAACCACGGAGAGAATGCCTCTTCTTTCAGGCGTTGTGCAGACCCAAAGGGCCTCCTAAAGTACCTGTGCCCGGGAACTCGAACTCGGGCCGTGACCACTTCATTCTCCACCTTCCACACCATTAGCCAGAGGGGTATTCCTCTAAACACCCAGAGCAGGCCACTAGATCCTCAAAAGTTTCAAAGCTAGTCTGAGTCTTCAGTTCAGAAAGAGGGCAGCTATCAAGGCCCAGGACAGCCACCCTGCACTTTGGTCATGGGAGGAGCTCAGGTCCCCTCCCCTCCCCACGCTGCTCTAACCAAGAGAGGACAGGGGAAGGGAATGGCTACTCTAGGTAGGAGGGGAGAGCTGCTGGCCTCCCCCACTTCTGAGGTCCTATTCGTGGCTAGACACATTTCCCGTTCCAAACTGCAGACTCTCTGTCTGTTCTGCTTTACAAAGGTTTCTCCCAGGGTTAGACCCAGACTTCTCCCGCCCCCCTACCCCCAACACACACACACACACACACCACCTAACTCCATATCATCTGTCTGTAACTAGTAGGACTTGGGCAGGCTGGGTTAGCAATACAGCAGACTCCTCCTCAATTCACAACCACAGGTCTCAGGTGGCCTGTAACTCACAATCTAAGTTGTCTGGAAGCAGTAACATCAGAATAAGCTGTTAGCATCAACTCCATACAATCCAACTCCACAAAGTAACCAAGGAACTAATCCTCAACATAATCTAAAACAGCAGTCACCAACCTTTCAGACCTCACGGACCACCAGTGGTCAGTCCACAGACCACTGGTTGGCGACCGCAGCTCCAAAGGTTTCCTTAAACCAACTGTCGCCAACCTTTCAGACCTCACGGACCACCAGTAATCCATGGACCACCAGTTGGCGACCCCAGCTCCAAAGGTTTCCTTAAACCAACTGTCGCCAACCTTTCAGACCTCACAGACCACCAGTAATCCATGGACCACCAGTTGGCGACCACTGATCTAAAAGATCTGGCCTGATCCCCTGTAAGGTCTTGAAAAGACAAGCTTATTTTCACCTTGACTTCTTTATATTTCTACTAGAGGCCCAAGGCAGCAGCCCTGGCTGCTTTATCCAGAGGACATTCTGTCTAATTAGCATATTATGCTTTTATTATTACAGATTTTGTATTTCATTAATTTCTGCTCTAATGTTTATTTTCTTCTTTTGCTTGCTTTAGGTTTAGTATGCTTTGCTTTTTTCATTGTCTTAATATGGCAGGTTATGAAGCTGATTTGAGATCTTTCTTCTTTAAATACAGATGTTTAGAGCTGTAAATTTCCCTCTAAGCCAGTGGTTCTCAACCTTCCTAATGCCGCAACCCTTTAATACAGTTCCTCATGTTGTGGTGACCTCAAACCATAAAATTATTTTCATTGCTACTTCATAACTGTAATTTTGCTACTGTTATGAATCATAATATAAATATCTGATA
>NW_005359064.1:459804-464660 GCF_000412655.1 Myotis brandtii | reverse complement strand
GACCCTCACCCCATGGAGGTTTGGCCAGCCTGGGTGAGGGGCTGATGGCTGTTTTCAGGCTGGCCACACCCCCTTTAGGGTGGGGGGGTCCCCACTGGGGTGCCTGGCCAGTCTGGGTAAGGGGCTGAGGGCAGTTTTCAGGCTGGCCAAGCCCCCCAGCGACGGAAGCTCCCAGCCTCTCCTTTTTTTCTTTTTTTTTCTATTCCGGGATTTATTTACCTTCTATAATTGAAACTTTGAAGCCTTGAGAGGAGCTCAGAGCTGGCCAGGGCAGGTGGGAGGGAAGCCTCCTGCTTGTTCCAACTCCATGGCTGCCGGCCGCCATCTTGGTTGGGTTAATTTGCATATTGTCGCTCTGATTGGCTGGCAGGCGTGGCTTAAGGCATAGCAAAGGTACGGTCAATTTGCATGTTTGTCTTTTATTAGTGTAGATTGAAGAATGTTGATGTGTTAGCAATAAGGATATGTTTTTATTCCTAAACTTTTTTATATGAAGCATGCTACCGAATAAAAGGAAGGGTTTGTGTGACATTTTTTGCGGACTTCTTAAACACACACACACACACACACACAGTAATAAAGGCAGATAATTTCTTAAGGCTTTAACATTGAAATTTAACATAAGCACAGCCTCTGCTACACAAAATTTATTAATATTCTAGTGAGTAAAACTGACTTAGTCAATCACATTAAAAATTCATCTGTGTTACACTGGAAGTTTTTCTCAGTATTTTAAATTGTACCAAGTGCCAGCACCAAAAGAGAAAAGACAAAACCCCATTTTAGGGGCCTCTGACAGCTTTAATGTACTGTAAATTGAAAGTTACTGTGCAATACCACTGAGAAATAGAGTATTAGAACTGTTTTATCATTCCATCCGAAACTAAATTAGAAGAACTGGTTCTCTTCCGACCACAGCTGAAGGAAACCTTGACTGGCTGCTCTGTTCCCTCCCGCATTTCCATGGAAATGAACGTGAACAGGGCACCTCCCTGACATCTTCCAGGGGAAAAAACCCTCTATGCTTCTACCTTTGTTTACAGTTACTGGTAGATCATGCATGTCACAGACAGTAATGTCAAAATAGAATTTAAGATTCCTTTTAATTCCCCCTCCTGAGTACACACATGCCTTCAATATCCATACATTTGTCATCACCATCAACACTTAATATGCTCCCAAAAAAATACCACTTGCAAATTTCCCCCAGTAGCCCATATAGAGCCCACTTTAGACTAATTTGAAGATAAAATTTCCAGGTGCCATCACTAATGCTGAGAACTACACCACTAGATTTCTCACACCAAAAAATCTCCCTTTTCAAGACTATTAGCACATATTCCACATGAATCAAGATGGGTTTTTTGTTTCGTTTTAACAGGGCAGCAGCTATGTCCGAATCCCATCACGAACTCCAGTATTACCTCCTGGCATGTGGCATGTGGCCAGGCAGCCACCGTGTCTCACTCTTAACTCTCCAGATCCTAAAGCTGTCTCCTGAGGTCCCAAATTTAGCACAGAGCCTTGCTAGGCATGAAAAGAATTGGAACAATTCATTCGAAATCTGGATCATTTTTGGTCTCCCAAAGACAGAAACAATTTTAGTAAATCTCACATAAATGAACAAATCAATCAATTTGCAATCACTCCATCAACTGAAAATAATTTCTTGTATGAGAAAAAAATCAGCACATTTAATGTAATCTGATTATTTCATAAATGATCATGTGGGCACCAGAAGTCTGTAAGGTAGCAGATCACCACTTTCTAAAGGATGGAGATGAAGGGGAAGCATGCCCCGATTTCACTCTAACAAAAGCCAACATGTCAGATCTGAACACCCACTGAAAGTGCGTTCTGACTGGAGCCCACACCGCGCTGCAGAAGCCGGGTGCCACTCAGCCACAGGATCAATGCTCCATTGTGAACCCGCAGGCTCAGCACAAACTCAACAGGCTACTGTGTGTTTCACAGCAAGATCCTGAAAGGATAAAAATCGCTAATTCTGAACCAGGGAAACAGGAGGTTTGTCCATTTTAAAGCCAAATCTACCAACTGGCAGTAAAAAGAAATGAAGGTTCAGGAACAGAGATAACAGGCAGGCCTCAGACAAACAGTCCAAGAGCAAAGCAGAGAGGGAGAGGGGAAGGGGAGGTTCCCGCACCCTCGGGACCTGTCCACCAGACTCTCCAGGTGGCAGGCATCTGGCCTCACGCTGAGTTCACAGACCCCTGGCCTTGGGTAGGAGAAAAAGCTGTGCCAGATAGGTAAAGGCCTGGCAGATGTTAACAGGCAGGAGCCCTAAGCAAAAAGTAGCTTACCATCCAAATCAGACACAACCAGAAAACTCAAAGTGACTCTCCTAAAATGGAGCTCCCAGAAGGTATTTTTGGAATTTTGCAATTAAATCTCAATAAAACAAATTCTACAGTTAAGTAAAAACCCAATGATTTCTTTACCATAAAGTTAAAGGATAGCATGACCAAAAAATTATGAAAATGGTTCTAAAATTTTGTTCTTAGATGTTTTCATAATACCATCTTTTTTCTCCTAATACTTTAATGGCAAATATTGATGCATATATTTAAACTCATTAAAGCATTAAAGGCATTTTTCTTATTCTTAACAGGTTTATTTTTAAGGTGCCATGGTCACATAGTACAAGGGGAAATGTGACTAACGGAGTAACAGTATCGTTTAACATTCAACCTAAGCCCAGCTAACCTTTGTCTAAAGCTTCTCATTGGCTTTCTTTTGATTTTTCCCTTCTTATTAATTCCCTATTCACAGTGATTTTACTGGGCAAGACTGAAAATCAAGTTCATAGACATGGACTAGCTTGCCCATGGCCTTATCATCATGTTAGGGGACCCTAGGACACCAAGACCCCTGCCCAGCCCTGATTTGCAGCCACCTCTCTGCATTCCTGAATCTTCAAGAATACAGACTCTGAAGGGGACCATGAGGAGTGCACTGCTGACTCTGCCACCAACTCGCCAAGCAGATCTTAACAAGTTGCTGAAATGCTCCAGGCCTCAGTCACCGCATCAGGAAAATGGGGATAATGAGAGCACCTTACTGCCAGGGAAGTGTGAGCTGGTGCATGCTACAGTACTTGGCACATTCTAAGGGCTCAAAAAAACTGTTTCTGTAGTTGTTATTCTCTGTCTCTCAATTATGGAAAATTCCAGGCAGCAACCAGATCACCAAAGTTAATTGACACAACTAGTTTATGAAATTGGGATGATGTAACAATATATGACCATGTAAACTCTTATCACCTATAAATAGTAGGATAACTAATGGCCATGCAGCTCGGCTGGCAATGGCTCAGTGGTTGAGCGTCAACCTATGAACCAGGAGATCATGGTTTGATTCCCGGGCAGAGCACATATCAGAGTTGTGGACTTGATCCCCAGTTGGGGTGGGGTGTGAGGCGGGGAACATGCAGAAGGCAGTCGATCAATGAGTCTCTCTCATCATTGATGTTTCTATCTCTCTCTCCCTCTCCCTTCCTCTCTGATATCAATAAAAATATTTTTTAAATGGCCATGCAAAGATAGCAACTCCTAATCCTTGGGAAGTTGTAAATGTGATCTTATTTGGAAAAAAATATCTCTTCAAATATAATTAAAGAGCTTGAGATGATGAGACAATCCTGGATTATCCAGGTGGGACCCAAATCCAATAACAAGGATCCTGGAAAGAGAAACAGAGAAGAATCACCAAGGAGAAGGCCACCTGTAAATGAAAGCAGAGACTGGAGCGATGCAGCTAAAAGCCAAGGGCAGATGCAGCCACTAGAAACTGCGGGACTGTCCCCTGGAGCTTCTAGAGGAAATGTGGCCCTGCTGACACCTTGAATTTGGACTTCCAGTCACCAGAACTCAGAGAATAAATTTTCGTTGTTTTAAGTCATCAAGTTTGTGGTACTTTGTTATGGCAGCCCCAGGAAACAAATACACCATGGAAAGCAAACATAGTGATTTGTCAAGCTAGAAACAAAAAGGGGAAGAGAAACTTCCACAGCTGGGATGCTACTTCTTGCCAAAAGTGCTACGGGGAGAAAAACCTGATTGGAACTTGGACTTGAGATCTGTGAAACTGTTTAGAAACTGCACAGTCTGGAGAAACGACCATTTGGATACTTGGGTCAGTTTTCTACCTTCTAAGAGGTAGGAATGTGGACATTGTTCCCGTGCAGGATGGAGCCCTGGTACCTGGGAGCGGTGGCTCTATGCACAGGCGCGCTGCACAGGCTCGCTGCCTTTGAAGGACTGCTGCCTTTCCCAGGTGCACACTCAGGCCCTGCGTTTCTGAGGAGAGGAGCTTGTTCCCAGGCAAGCAGCACTCACTGCCAATGAAGGAGCAGTTCCCTCCAAGGCAGCACAGGGAGGTCCAGGGAGACCCGAGTGCAGTGTATGGAAGCTGCAGGCACTTTCGGAGCTATCAGGAGGGACATCTGGGTGCAGACATCAATCAACAGCCCACAGTGCACACAGCCAACACCACCCCAGGTGCTCCTTCCTGCTGCTTATGAGGATCCAGAGGAAAAGTGGGGCCAATGGTACAGACTGCTTTAGGAGAAGGAAGTACGGTAGTCTCCCTATATCTGAAGGGGATATGGACCAAGACCTCAGTAGATGCTTGAAACCACAGACAGTATATATATACTATGCTTTTCCCTACACATACATAACTATTCCCTATACATACATAACTTTGATAAAGTTTAATCTACACTAATAAAAGAGAAACATGGTAATTGGCGTACGACCGCTACCCTTCCCATTGGCTAATCAGGGAGATATGCAAATTAACTGTCAGCCAAGATGGCGGCCGGCAGCCAGGCAGCT
>NW_005359064.1:451625-459250 GCF_000412655.1 Myotis brandtii | reverse complement strand
GGCAATGGCTCAGTGGTTGAGCGTCAACCTATGAACCAGGAGATCATGGTTTGATTCCCGGGCAGAGCACATATCAGAGTTGTGGACTTGATCCCCAGTTGGGGTGGGGTGTGAGGCGGGGAACATGCAGAAGGCAGTCGATCAATGAGTCTCTCTCATCATTGATGTTTCTATCTCTCTCTCCCTCTCCCTTCCTCTCTGATATCAATAAAAATATTTTTTAAATGGCCATGCAAAGATAGCAACTCCTAATCCTTGGGAAGTTGTAAATGTGATCTTATTTGGAAAAAAATATCTCTTCAAATATAATTAAAGAGCTTGAGATGATGAGACAATCCTGGATTATCCAGGTGGGACCCAAATCCAATAACAAGGATCCTGGAAAGAGACACAGAGAAGAAACACCAAGGAGAAGGCCACCTGTAAATGAAAGCAGAGACTGGAGCGATGCAGCTAAAAGCCAAGGGCAGATGCAGCCACTAGAAACTGCGGGACTGTCCCCTGGAGCTTCTAGAGGAAATGTGGCCCTGCTGACACCTTGAATTTGGACTTCCAGTCACCAGAACTCAGAGAATAAATTTTCGTTGTTTTAAGTCATCAAGTTTGTGGTACTTTGTTATGGCAGCCCCAGGAAACAAATACACCATGGAAAGCAAACATAGTGATTTGTCAAGCTAGAAACAAAAAGGGGAAGAGAAACTTCCACAGCTGGGATGCTACTTCTTGCCAAAAGTGCTACGGGGAGAAAAACCTGATTGGAACTTGGACTTGAGATCTGTGAAACTGTTTAGAAACTGCACAGTCTGGAGAAACGACCATTTGGATACTTGGGTCAGTTTTCTACCTTCTAAGAGGTAGGAATGTGGACATTGTTCCCGTGCAGGATGGAGCCCTGGTACCTGGGAGCGGTGGCTCTATGCACAGGCACGCTGCACAGGCTCGCTGCCTTTGAAGGACTGCTGCCTTTCCCAGGTGCACACTCAGGCCCTGCGTTTCTGAGAAGAGGAGCTTGTTCCCAGGCAAGCAGCACTCACTGCCAATGAAGGAGCAGTTCCCTCCAAGGCAGCACAGGGAGGTCCAGGGAGACCCGAGTGCAGTGTATGGAAGCTGCAGGCACTTTCGGAGCTATCAGGAGGGACATCTGGGTGCAGACATCAATCAACAGCCCACAGTGCACACAGCCAACACCACCCCAGGTGCTCCTTCCTGCTGCTTATGAGGATCCAGAGGAAAAGTGGGGCCAATGGTACAGACTGCTTTAGGAGAAGGAAGTACGGTAGTCTCCCTATATCTGAAGGGGATATGGACCAAGACCTCAGTAGATGCTTGAAACCACAGACAGTATATATATACTATGCTTTTCCCTACACATACATAACTATTCCCTATACATACATAACTTTGATAAAGTTTAATTTATAAATAAGAGATTAACAATGAGAATAAAAATAATAGAACAATTATAATAATATATTGTAATAAAAGTTACACTATAGGTGACCTCTCTCTCCCCCAAATATTTTATTGTATTGTACTCACCCTTTCACATAAAGGAAGCATTTTAGGGCTTCTCTTTGGCATATCTGAATTGCCAGCATCACTACGCTTGCGCTTTGGGTCATTATTAAGTAAAATAAGGGTTACCTGAACACAAGCACTGCAATATCTGGACAGTTGTTCTGATAACCAAGACAGCTACTAAGTGACTAACAGTCTTACACAGCGTGGAGGAGCTGGAGAAAGGGATGAGTCCTGTCCCGAGTGGGACAGAGCAGGAAGGCTCCACAAGTCATCATGTTACTCAGAATGGCAGACAATTTAAAATTTATGAACCATTTATTTCTGGAAGTTTCCATTTAATATTGTCAGACCGTGGTCTGATGGTAGGTAATTAAAACCTCAGAAAGCAAAACTTCCGATAAGGGGGACTACTGCATGTTCTTAGCAGAGGCTCTGAGGCAAGCAATGAAGAGACATGTTCTATAGCCGCAGACTGGTGAGGTCTGAACACATCCAAGGCAGGAAAGCATTTACAAGTAAAGTCAATTTAATTCAACATTTGCAGGGCACTCTGGGGAGCGAGTGGTGTGTCAGGTGTTGGAAATTCCTGTGTTGTAGGACAAAGAACAGTGAAGAGGTGACATGAAATTAGACTAGGAAAGATGAGAAGATCGCCATGAGGAAGGTGGGTGTGGGCCTCACACTGGAACCTGAGCAAGAGAACGAGGGTGAGAGGTGAAAGCCAACCCTGCATCAGGATTAGCATCGCCATCTGTTAGGGGTTCCCCATAAATGGACCAAGTGCAATGGGAAAGGAGGTCAAGATCAGCTTTGGCCACAAAAAGGCCTTTGGTCTCTCCCAAGAGGGCTTTAAAAACACCCAACTTGCTTTTTTAAATTGCAGATTCTCCTAGGCCCCGGGCATTCCAGCCTTCTGAATCAAAAGTATTCAGTGTGGTCCAGGTCTCTAGGCTTTAGTAAGCCCCAGATGATGGTGTGAACCCCAAACTGTGGCAAATGGGACCACTGTAGCAATCGTCCAGGCAAAAGATGGGAGGGTCCCCATTAGACAGTGGAATTTTCATATAGTACTTATTAAACTTAAATTTGTACAGAAAAAAAATGAAGACTCATTTGAGACTAATTAGACCTGCATTAATTCTAAGACAATCCACATGCTAACTTTAGTAGTTCAGTTCCTAATCATAAATTCAGTCTGTCTAGTACAGCCATTTTTTATTCAAGTTTGAACACCACCCTATAGCAATTAAAAATATGTATTTTAGCTATATCTCAGAACATAAAGCACAATGAAGGCACCTTATTTTCTAATCAAGACTTTAAAATTATTTTTTCTTTAATAGCAGTTGACAAAAGTTTAGTAGTGACTGAAGAATGACCTCTTCTCAACAATAGCTGAGTTAAACTCTAAAACAGGTTGCAGCCAAGAAATTCTAAACACATAATTAAACTACTCAAGTCACAGAAGGCCACTGTGTTTTGGAATGGCAAAAATTAAAATGATACAAAATATTTTTTTGATCTAAAACTTGATGATAATGCTTTAACATGTATAGAGTTCCAACAACTCAAGGGTCCTTACAAAGAATATAGAGTTTATATCGTTTAGGAATGAGATTTTACTGCGAAGTAAGTGGGTATAAATCATCTTAAAATGGCTACCATACCAAGCAATACACAGTTGCTTGATTATTCTATGTTGCTTTAAAAAAAAAAAAGTTCCAAACTGAATTCTTATGCTAAATACCCAGTAAACAAAAAAAGACAAAAAAAATGCTAAGATAACAGCAACATTTACCCGAAAAATATCTAACATGAGGCAAAAGTTGAATAAGCAAAAAACCTTTCTTCCAAGAAAGTGCTGACATCAACAATGCTATTAATACAGCAAAACTCAACTACGTTTGGGAACTCTGTTATAAAAGGATGCCAGATTAGCACTATTTTATATCTGCCTAAAAGATAATGTTAATTAATTCTGGACAATTCTCTCCAAGTACCTAACTTCCTCCCTCTCGTCCCGAAGAACTAAGCACTGAATTGAGCATATAGTAGATGATCAATAAACACTTGTAGACCTGATCAATAGAGGTTAATAAATACCAAACAAGTTTATCTTGACCTCAGAATTATGCTGTGTGTTTACTCATATAAAAGTATGTATAACTTCAAATACAATCACAAACATCTAACTCAGATTTCAGTTAGATAAACATAGGATCATAATTTTTTAACCACACTGTTTACCAGAAGATATTACTTGGCTTTTGGCAATAAACATTTTGAGTTTTGGGAAACCAAAGATTTTCTTAGTAATTCTGAGCTCAGAAACAAGAATATCAACCCATATATATTTTAAGGTAAAATTTCATTTTGTTTTAGTATTATATGAGTAGACTTTTTAAAAATGAAGGTCTTTGTTTAAATCAAGAATTTGACCTTCTGTTATATCTGAAACTTCTCATTAATTTCAATAGAGCTCTTTCAATACAGGCCTATCAGTTAGATTTCTATTCTTTTCAAATTTTCATTCTCTTTCAAATAGTGTAGCTTCTGAAATCCTTGCAGAAAAGCTAATGCTTATGTACATCTAAATTAGCATTCTACATAAATCTGTAATACAGGTTACTAACAAATACTTTAATTCTGCATCATCCAGGTACACTGGAGTACCACAATCCATTCTGATTCCCCTCTCCTTCCTGCCTGACCAGCATGATGTAGAAAAAAAAGAATAAATAAGGGAAGGAAGGCAGAACCTTCAGTACAAAAACAACTTTTTTAAAATCCCACAGCTGACTCAGGATTGTGACATAGGCTAACCACCTTATCTAATTTCACTCTATCTGTATTTTCCCACTAAAACACAGAAATTCCCAACCAAAGATAGTAACAAATAACTAGAGTAAATCAATAATCTGTCTTTAGGGGCAAGACTTACCTCTAATTACAACATTGATAGAATGAGTAAAGAAATGATTAGCATTCAAGTCTAAGAGCAAATGGACAAGAAGGGAAAGACCATGGGAGCAGCTTTTATCCCACTTAGCATCTCTCCTTCAGTGACTCAAGGCCTGTACTTCAGATCCAAAAAGCGGTCACCCCCCTTTTTCTATACACATATGTTTACACACACAATTATGTTTCGTATGTTAAGAAAATGCTTTGAAAGAAGGATTATTGACATTCCTAAAAGAATTTTTAAAAAATAATAATGAAAACACCAGTAGAAAAAAAAGCAATAGACAAGTTAATAAATAAACACAAAAGGCCAATAAACCTTACCAATATATTTCCAAAGAACACCATCAGTTGTCAAACAATTTGGCAATGACTAAAATATTTCTGCTGTGTTGTGGGGGTGTGAATATATATAAATGGGTATACCTCTTTGGAGGGCAGTTTGTTAAAAATTCATTAATACGTTTTTGGTGATTTGTCCTGTGTAAACAATCAGGATGTGAAAAAATATGATATGTATAGAAACATGCTCATCGCAGCAGCACAATTTAGCATTTCACGTAATAGCCATAGCTTGGAAACAATACCCAGACTGAGGGAAAGTTGCATAAAAAACCTTTACTTCCATAGCAAGGAGTATCATGCAGCCAAGAAGAGCATGCTCTTGAACAGCTTCCTAAATTTTAGGAATATATGGAAATATAGTTCAATATTATTTAAGATTAATTTAAATTAAGGTCACAATTTCAGGTTAAGTTTAAATAGAAAAATGTAAAACTACGTATGTATGATTCTAATTTTTAAATACATGCACAGATAAATCGCAAACTGGAAGGAAATGTATTGAACTGTGGTAATGGCAACAAGTAGCAGCATTATAAACTTTTTGTCTTCTTTATATTTTTATTCTTTTCCAAACTTGCTCTATGAAAAAGAAATATTATTTTTAACAAAAATGAGTTAAAGGGGAAGGAAACTGTACAATATATAAAAAGTAAATAAATTAACTAGAAAGAAATGTTTCTAAAATATTTCTAAAAGATTTGAATATAAAACATGTTCAAAACTAGTTTTAAAAGGTTATATACATAATGGAATTTTTGCTAGAGATGTGTAGGGTAAAGGAAAACTATATAATGTAGTAATTTATGAACGCATTCACTTATTGAAAAGAAGGAGTGTCTGATATGTGCCTCACATCACTCTAGGCATCACGATCACTAAGTAATTAATTTCAATTAAAAATAATTAACCTAATTACAAAGCAGGCATCTGTAGTGAGAACCTTTACTGGGGTGGTCGAGGAGCAACCCCCTACTTATTTAGGGAGGAGATATAACACTTTGAAAAATGTATATGAATGGAAAGAAAAAAAAACAGAATAATCTAGTAGCTACATCCAAAATAAGAATGAGAAGCTAGGTAATTTTCTAAAAATGGCAAATGGAGTTTTAACTGAGCAAACTTTATCAATTTTTTTTTTTGCTCACCTACCTTAAATTTATATATTTAGTCCCAATTTGGGATAAAATTTTTAGTGCGAAAGTATTCAATAAATAGAAATCTAGAAGAAAAATATAATAAGATATTTTTAGAAATAACTCTGAAAATAATTTATTATACATTTCAATATGCTTTGATTATTTTGGTTCTCCATTTCAATGTCTTTAATCCTTTCAAAGTAAAATAGTTGAATCTGACATTTTAATACATGAGCATTTATTTTCCTAGCTTCTCAATCAAGAATACATACAGGTGAAATTTTTCTGTGATTTTTTTTCAGACATTCTTCTTGTGACAAGAACAAGCGGCTCAAAAGTCACTTCTTCAGGGAAGCCTTCTCTGATCAGCTTAAGTCTCACCCTTACATATGCTCCCAGTTCCTGGTGTGCCTTTCTTCATGTATCTGTGTGTCCTGTCAACTAAAATGTAAGCCAATGGAGACAAGGACCAGGACTTTTTGTTCAACCCTTGGTTCCCAATACCGAGCACAGTATTAGCATTCATGTATCAAACGATCAGGTAAGTAAAAGCCACAGTACCGTGTTCTGGGTGTGAGAAGACTCAGATATAGCTTGTTAAAACATAAAGATGATTAGTTCCCAAGTTTTTCCATGAGTTACATTACCTTCATTCAAAGCAAAACATGCTCCTTTGCTCCAGGCCAGCTGAGGAAAGGGCATTAAAAAAATCTCATCCTGCCCTGACCGGTTTGGCTCAGTGGATGGAGCGTCGGCCTGTGGACTCAGGGGTCCCAGGTTCGATTCCGGTCAGGGGCATGTGCCTTGGTTGCGGGCACATCCCCAGTGGGGAGTGTGCAGGAGGCAGCTGATCGATGTTTCTGACTTCTATCCCTCTACCTTCCTCTCTGTGGAAAATCGATAAAATATATTTTTTTTAAAAAAATCTCATCCTATTCTAAACTGGGGCAGCAGGGAGAGGGGGACACTGTGGGGCCATGGGAAAAATATTTAGTATGAACCCTGATGGCCAATGTTCACATCATGGGCTCTGCTAGTTCTAGCTAAGCCAGGCCTAAGCATATTTTCCTATCTCTAAAATGTGAGTGCTATTACAAATATCATGAATTATTTTTAAGGCAAAATAAATTTCTGGAAAATAAACAAAATAAAAACTGCAAAACTATGTAAATGTTAGGTTTTATTATTATTTTATTGATTGATTTTAGACAGAGAGGGAAAGAGCGAGAGAGACACCAATTTGTTGTTCCACTTATTTATGCATTCATTGGTTGATTCTTGTATGTGTCTTGACCAGGGATCAAACCCACAACCTTGGTGTATAGCAGTGGTTCTCAATCTTCTGGCCCTTTAAATACAGTTCCTCATGTTGTGACCCAACCATAAAATTATTTTCGTTGCTACTTCATAACTGTAATGTTGCTACTGTTATGAATCATAATGTAAATATCTGATATGCAGGATGGTCTTAGGCGACCCCTGTGAAAGGGTCGTTCGACCGCCAAAGGGGTCGCGACCCACAGGTTGAGAACCACTGGTGTATAGGACCGATGCTCTAACCCAGTGGTCGGCAAACTGCGGCTTGCGAGCCACATGCAGCTCTTTGGCCCCTTGAGTGTGGCTCTTCCACAAAATACCACATGCGGGCGCACACGTACAGTG
>NW_005359064.1:424561-451120 GCF_000412655.1 Myotis brandtii | reverse complement strand
TAGCAAAGGCCAGCTTAGGGGTACCCTAATTAAGTTAATAACAATGTACCTACCTATATAGTTTAAGTTTAAAAAATTTGGCTCTCAAAAGAAATTTCAATCGTTGGACTGTTGATTGTTGGCTCTGTTGACTAATGAGTTTGCCAACCACTGCTCTAACCAACTGAGCAACCTGGCCAGCGCCTATTATTGATAAGTGAAGACTTTACTGCTTTAGCCGCAAGTGGTCTCAGCACAGATGTGCACCAAATTCAAATATTTCCAGATAAATAACAGCAGAGGGGGGAAGAGACCCAAGAATAGGACCAGAACTACTCATTATACAGGGTGGGGCAAAAGTAGCTTTACAGTTGCGAGTATGGAAAAGATGCATATGTTGCTGTTATTCGTCCAAAGAATACTGCCAGTCTAAATTCCCGGGAATACAAAGCCAAGTCATATGAAGTGAGAACAATTTGCTAACATTTGATTTGCTACTATTGAATGTCATTCTTTATTATTTTCATTTGCATGTAGTCTTACCATATCCTTTAAATTCTTGTTGACAGCCTAGATGTTGACAAGCTAAAATTGACAGCCCCAGATCTCTGCCCATCACTGTCTTTTTTTTCTGCTGTATATTTTTGCCCCTTTTTCTATTCATTGATACATAGAAGTTATTAGATATTAAAAGGTACTTGTTTGAGTTTTCCAGATAATTTATAAATTTAGTTTTTAGTACAATTTATGGAATGGCTCTCAAAATTAAAGAAAAAGAATTTAAAGTCAGTTTATCAAAATTACAGTCTACATATTGTTCTTTGTTATTATCCCAAGCAACTGTTTTTAACAGTTCACTAAAAATTATCTTTTTACCTTTAGTTAAGTTTTAGGAGATTAAGTTACTTTTCTGTAGTCTTTAATTATACAGGGTGAGGTAGAAGTAGATTTATAGTTGTTTGTATGGGAAATGATACAATAATTAATTAATAATAATACAAGAATAAACTGGTTTTGCATACTCACAACTGTAAACCTACTTTTGCCCCACCCTATATAATCAACAGGAAGATCTTCATCTATTACTGACAGTAAACATGTTAAGACTACAGACAGAGCAACATTATCCATTTTCTTCTTTTAATGTAATGACCTGAGACTTCACATCAGGATAAAATATATCTGACATGAAGACCCTTCCTTGAAATGTTGCACCTCCTAGGATGACACTAAGTTGAACCAGTGTTGCCAAACAACCTCCCCCTAACTATTGCCCCCAAAAAAGTGGGTGAACATTATGTCAGTAAAAATGTCACTGATAGACATCCCCACTTATGCTGCAATGTAAAAGCCATTGCATAATCAGGCCAATCTGTTTCATTCCTGGAGGGGCTTTTTTGCAGCCAACTCCTCCTCAGGGGCACACAGGGATGGTACCAATGTTGCGTAGGTTTTGATACTTCATGAGTGCCTTCCTGAGGTTTTCCTAGAGCCACGGTGACTTCCTGGGTACTACCAGCTCCAAAACACTCCAGGCAAAAACCATCTCTGCCCTCATAACAGTGGGGAGTTCCGGGATCACTACTACCAAGCCTATCTGAGTCTGAAGAGTACCTGGCTCCTGCCTACGTCCAGCCTGGCCTACATCATTGAATGAGACATTCAGAGAGACCTTCAACTCCAAGGTCCTGGGAGAGTACTGCTGTGGCCCTGTCAGAACTCTGCACAGCAGTGGGCTTTGAGGATGGTAATTTACTCTGCTAGGTACACTGATTTCTCTCCCTAAATCAAATCAGCTATACATCATCTTTGCCTCCCACAGAGTTGCCTGAACTGTTTTCAAAGTATTCCTTCAATTTAGAGGTCAGGCTTTAAAAAAATAAGCTCCATGCATTCTGTTGCCACAATGACACCAAAACTATTAGTGAGAAGAACATCACTCATTGCATCACTCAACCTGCTGATATAGAGCCCTCAGAGAAAACAGTAAGCAGGAAAAACTGTTTCTGTCTCTCGGAGAAAGACTTCCTGCATTTCCCTGTTCCCATGATTGCCAGCGAGCTTAAAACCAATAGCTAACGGTATATATCCCTTTGTATTTCACACTTACGTTAATAATTTTCTTATGCCTCACTTCAAATAAATTAAATGGAACTCACTACTCAAACTTCTATAAATTTGTTTTTTGTTGTTGTTGTTGTTTCTTTTGACAATCAAAAATGGCAATTGCTTGCCTAACATCCACAGGACCTACAGTGGAGAAGGAGGAGTTGATGGGGGTGGGGAGTGTATAGAGAGAAAAACTTAAGACTTAATTCTATCTTCAAAAAGCGTTATAGGAAAAAGCACTTAGGAAAAAGAGCATCACAGCTGACAGAAGAGTTCTGGGTTCAAATCCCAGCTCCACCACTTACATACCATGAAACCTAAATAAGCCATGCAGGTTTTCTGAATCTTAGCCTCCACATTTGTGATAGGTGGGTAAATGGCCTTCCTCGCCAAGCTCTTGAGATTCACAATTGCTAGAGTAGGTACAGGCAAGTTATAATCTGTAAAGCTTATATCTGAGTAAGCTCTTTAAGTTATGAGCACAGAGGCTCAAGGTTAAAGGCTTGCAAGTAAAATTCCTGCAATGCTATTTCCCCTAGCAGGGAACTAGCGGATAGAAAGTGGACTTAAGTGATCGCTAATGCATTAATGACTGGCATGTGGCAGCGACAATGAGACACACAGATGCAATTTGACATTAATGGGGAGATTTGCCTGTGGTCATGTTCATGGTGGGGAGGAGGCACACCCACGGCCTCTTGCCTTTAACTTGGGTATGAAATCAAACGTCAGCCAAGATTAATTAGAAGCCTGCAGTTTCATTCTCTGCTGTTGATAGGAAAAGTACATTTCCATAATGTGAGGAAACGTTTACGTGGGACAAAATTCTGGCTGACATTGAGGGAAGGGCTGCTTCATTGTGAACGCTGCCTGTGTGGTGCTTGTCAGGGCAATTACTTTCTGCTCAAGTGGCTTGCTTTTTAACATTTTATTATCTTAGTAACAAAAAACCCTGGAAGCAATAATTATTTATTATGTTAATTCTTTAGCTTTCTTCCTGAAATTTCAGTAAGACCATTAAAAACTAGCTGTGCCCTTGAAACAAACCAGGAGTTTATTAATACTCAACCAATTAAGGGGAAAAAAGCAAAGTAACAGAATGCTCTACACCAGCAATTATTAACTAAGCAGTCCGTTTGCACACTTTCCTTGCCACAAATTTTATTCCAGAAAGCATCCTATATATTTAATTGACTTCAGAACAATGTGAAAGGTGTTTACATCATTATAAGGCCCTTGAAACTCTCAAAGGAATGGATGAAACCTGCTCTACAGGTCAAGAAAATGTTCCAACCCAGGTTATAATGGAAGCCACATTCCCTTTTCACCTCTCACACACATGGAAAGAATCTCCAGAGTCTTTTTTCAACCCACTATGAAGGCCTCCAAAGCAAAGGGCAATGGTATCTTCACAGGTCAGCTCCCTTTCCCAGCAAGCAAGTGCACACACACAAAACCTTTGTATTTCTTAATTTGTTTGTTTGTTTGTTTCTTTCTTTCTTTGTTTTAATACTCACCTGAGGATATGGTTATTGATTTGAGAGAGAGAGAAAGAGAGATAGAGAGAGAGAGAGAGAGACCGGTTGCTTTCCTGTCCCAACTGGTGATCAAACCCATACCAAGGCATGTGCCCTGACTGGGAATCGAACCCTCAACCTTTGGGTCCACAGGACAGGGACAGTGCTCCAAAGAACAGCCACACCAGCCAGCTGGTATTTAAGGTATTTATTAATTAAACCTTAACTATGTATCTCTTTCTGAAACTCTATCAACATTACCCCTTTTTATATCACACACACTCCAATCTTTTAAAACTCCCCAATGCTAGGACCTCACTGACTATACAGGCCAGGCCGATTCACTAGGAGCTCCAGAGCAGGGCCACTAAATAAGGCCCCTTCCAAGCCATTGAGATAGCACAGGAGGCTGGGAGCAGTAACCACGTGTCAGCTCCCCTCCTCCGGTGGGCAGCAGCCCGCCAACTCAAGATCAGGAAAAGTGCAGAATATGTGGGACACAGCAGCCCACAGGCCAAAAGTTCGGTCTATGCCTACAGCCATAAGAGACAGGGCCACCCCCGAGGCACTAGGGGCAGAAGACCCTGCCTGGTAGAGGAAAGGAAAGCTCTGGGGACAGTTTGGGGACATCACACAGCTTTCCTGACCTGATGGGTGGAATCCATGATGAGCTGGAGCTCCAGAGACTGAGGAGGTAGGTCTCCTTATTGTTCCATCTGCCTTATTTTACCCGCCAAGTCCATATTGCCTGGACAAACACCAATTGTATAAAGCTTCAAAAGTTCATTATCGCCTTTATTTTTCTATTTTCCAGATGACTCTTAAAACCTCTGGTGCCATCCAATTTAAAACTACAAGAGAAAGACTCTTAGTAAGGGTTAGTGGAAATATTAAAAAAGTAAAAATTCTGGCGGCTTCTGGTTTTGAGTAAGTTTTCCTTCTCAATGGTACTTCAATATTTCTTACTTGGAAAGGGCTACAATACATAATACAAAGAACCAGTAACTTTAAATAAAAAACAAGCTGCTAAGAATGTTTACGTATAAGCAACAGGACACATAGTCAGAGCACCCAGAGGTCAGTGCTAATGCACGTCCTCATCCATCCTCCCCAGCCCCACTTCCCCAAGGCGTGGCGCACATTCTCAGGGGCTGAATTCATCACCCTTACTCTCAGAAGAAAGCAGCTGCCAGCCATGGTTTTTAAATATCAGTTATTTCAGGCTATTATCTTTAGTTTTCAAAATAGACATGGTCCAGTTATATTTTCTGAAATCGTTTCTCCCTTTAAGCACAGAATACCTGTCCTGTTGTCTGGTGTCTAAATATAAACATAGGCAACCAGCATTAAAAATCAAGCACTGGAGATTTTGTTAATTCTTGCTCATTTCTTTCCCTCAAAATAAAAGTAAATCCTAACAGATCTAAGTAAAAATAACAAGCTGGCTCTCCTTCATACTCTCCCTATAATGATGTGTAAACACATACAGCAAGGAAGCTGCTTTATGTCCTTTAGAATGCTTCTGAGTTTGCAGCAGCAGGGTGTTCAATCTGTGTGGTTTTATGATGTGGAGGGTGGTGATGGGGGCTCAATTAGAACACACTCACTTGTTAGCCTCATTCATCCTTCCTCCCTCCCTTTATGCAACCACTGGCATGCTGCTTCCCCAATCTCTCTGATCTAATTCTGCACAAATGCTTAATAAGGTTGTAGAGATTTAATACAATTAGGAGTGTTGCTCACAAATTAACCAATCCATTAATACTCTAGCAAAGAAACAATTCCAGAGGAAAAGCAGCCAAAAGAGGATTAGAAGACAACTGGCGATGGGTACAATCTGTTTAAAAACACATTGCAATGCACGGTCACATGTACATCTATATGTTTTGTGTTTTACACATTTCAGAGCAAGCAAAAAAAAAATGGCAGTAAGTTGTGTCATCTGAGAATTTTCCTCTTTCAGTTTGGTTTCTAGAAGTAGGGGAGGACCATCAGTCTTTGCCAATTCGTACTCACAAAATCATCACGGCTCTTTATTGACTTAAACACTCAGGGATTCAACTCTTACATAGTCACTATTTTAAGTAACTTTCATCATAAGATGGATATATAAACAGACAGAAGGAAATCTCGTAAACACAGAAAAGTTAAGAGAAAGCAAAAATACCAATAAAACCACTCTCCAGAAATAACCACATATTTTGACTTCTGGTTCATGCATTTCCAGTTTTTTAAATAAACATTTTTAAAAATTAAATAAAGTTGGCATTACCCTATACACATGATTCTGTCACTAGCTTTTGACCCACATCACCCTCTTGTGATCGTCTCATATCCTTAAACATTCTTCTGTGTAATCATTCTCAGTGGCTGCATGACATTCTATTACATGAATACACCAGGACTTAATCTATTCTCTATTGTTGAGTGTTGGTTTTCCCAATTTTTCACTTCTCTAAATAATGCTTTAGTGGATATGCTTTCAGGTTAGTCTGTGTATTTCTACTCTGATTTCCTTGGCATGGATTTATCGTATCTGGATAAGGTCCCACTCTTTTTGCACTCCAGTGCACCATCTTTCTAGGCTCCAGGTGTACACGCTGCTTTGGAGAACCGTGCTTCAGATGGCCCATCACTCTGCAAACAACCACTGGCCAAGGGTTGACCTCGGATAACCCACCTCCTTGCCATGTTTTCGTCCCCCTTCCTCCCGGCCCCAAACACACTGCAAATATCCTTATGAATGAAAATTACTAAAATTCTTACTAGATGCTAGTGTTGTATTTTCTGAGATAAATTTGTCTTAATATTAGTGAAGGGATAATGTGTCTCATCATTTTCCTAAGCGGTGTGTTTCAAAGATTTGCTGCCTCCCTTTAGAACTCACAGGAAACCTGAGCTCCAGCTTTCTCTAGGGCCTAAACAAACCATTTAACTTATGCTTCAAGATCCATGTAATAGTTCCCACCCACTTCCCATTACAGAAATGTCAGCACCACCACAGGAAGTGAAGGCGGGAATCTCAGTTAATGAAGTGCCTCAGTGCTGCACAGCTGTTTTATGCTGCCCTCAGGCTCCCTGTCCTGCTTCCCGGAAGGAGGGGAGAATCCACCTGGACGCCGTCAGTTATGCGGAAGATTTAGTTGCATAACCGGAAACTACTTTTTTGCCAGATTCTTTCGGGTCAAATTGGTTCTTCCAGGTAAAATGAGAAATTGACACCACTGTTTCATGTTCATATGATGAATGATGACTCGTAAGCTAAAGTTCTAACATCAAAATCATTTTTAAATCATAATGACCTGTTTTGATTTCAGAAGGGGTAATTGAGAATAAAATATCTGCCAGAGTCATAGCGTAAGTCAAGACCAGACTTGAATTGAGCTCACCAGCTTGATTTCTGCCTCTTCTTGTTGGGGGAGAGGAGAAATGAACAGGCTGAGCACAGAAGATGTGCAGGGCAATGAAAATACTCTGTATGATACTATAATGGTGGATACAGATCTTTATACATTTGTGCAAATCCATGCACTGCACAACACCCAGAGAGTGCGCTGATTTAAACTATGGACTGTGGGTAGTAATGTGTGTCAATGTAGGCTCAGTCATTGTAACAAATGCACCACTATGTTGGAGAATGTTGATAACTGGAAGAGGTTATGCATGTGTGGGGGCAGGGAGTAGATGGGAAATCTCTGTACCTTCTTTTTAACTTTGTTGTGAACCTAAAACTGCTCCAAAAATTAAATCTTTTTCATTTAAATTGAGGCCTCTATCTGGAAAGATAAAAGCTATAGACCCCTAGGCGTAGGGCCCTGCTCCATCATTTCAGGTGTCAGTGTGAAAATCCAGACAAAACCACAGAATAGGGGACTTCTGCAGCTGCAGGAAAATTAAGAGGAACACGACACTGACAGGAGGAAGGCCACCAATTTCCATCCTAGCATCAGGTGCGCTCTCCTTTCCTGTCTGCCCTTTCTTAACAGACCCCACACCCTACAAAAGGAAGGCACACCTCTCAGGTATAAAAACATCCATGGCATCAAAGAAACACTGTGAGTTTTTGCTCTAAAAAGCCTTCTTTAATGATTAATCAAATACCAGCTACTCACTCTGGGGCTTCATGTCTTTCTCTGTCATAGCCATATGTCATTTAAGAGTAAAACAATGTTCTAGAGATGGAATATTTTAGCCCTTGTGGGATATTATAAAATCAGATATATTATACAATTTAATGACCACACATCATTCTTCCCTTGACCATAAAGAATACATGTCATGGAAGAATTGGTGAAATTTAAGAAATATATGACACTGATAAATGTTAAATGCAAAAATTGACTGTTAAATGTATCCAAATATATTGATTAGTTTTAGCATATATACTCACTCACACTCAAAGATGACATTAGCTGGAAAGAAAAGAACCTTCAAATAACTAAAAATGTGGATAATCCTGACACCAATTATTTTATTATTGTCAAATTCAACAAATCTTATATTTTAAAATGCTATTACATAATAAACACTACATTAGAGCAATAGACTTTTGAATTCTAAAGCCAGGATGATATGTTTTTGGCAAATAGCTGAGCCTAATAAGCCTAAACATTATTCTTAGTATTGCCTGTTATTTTATTTTTTATTGAATTTATTGAGATAACATTGTTTCACAAAACCATGTGTTTCAAGTGTACAACTCAACAAAACATCATCTGCATACTTCATTGTGTGCCTGACACTGATTTTTGTTGTTGTTGTTAATCCTCACCAGAGGATATTTTTTCCATTGCTTTTCAGAGGGTGGAAGAGAGGGGGAAGGGGGAGAGAGAGAGAGACAGACAGACATCCCGTATTTTTTCCATTGCTTTTCAGAGAGTGGAAGAGAGGGGGAAGGGGGAGAGAGAGAGAGAGACAGACAGACATCCCTGTGAGAAAGACACATTGACTGGTTATCTCCTGCAAGAGCGCCAACTGGGGACAGATAGCAAACCACAATCCAGGTGTGTGCCCTTGACCAATAATCAAACCTGTGACCCTTCCGTGTATGGGCTGATGCTCTAACCACTGTGAACATACTAGCCAAGACAAGAAACCTGTAACTGGTTGTGATCAGTTAATTGTAAGTACCAACTGTACTCGACCCAGCCTGATTCTTTTGAATATAATTGCAATGCTTTCCAAATTTTTCAAATTATACAGGAAAATTTCACAAATAAAATACATGAGATTTAGTTTGGATTAAGTGTGCATTTTATAGTAAGATAGTGAAAATCCACTGTATCAAACATTTACCTATGATGTGATTTTTCCAGTAAAAGTCAATCCTCATCTTAGGAAATCTTTAATATATTCTACCTCTTAAAAAATATGCTATACCAATCTGCCACTGTGTCCATTTATTTTGAGTAGCATATACCTCTTTTATTAAATACTAGAGGCCCAATGTACGAAATTCATGCAAGAGTAGGCCTTCCTTCCCCTGGCTGCTGGCACCGGCTTCCCTCTGGCACTGGGACCCGGGCTTCCCCTGCAGCCCCGGCTTTGTCGAGAAGGTCGTCCGGAAGGCCTTCCAGTCTAATTAGCATATTACGCTTTTATTATTATAGAAAATAATAGGAATGCCCAGCCGGCTTGGCTCAGTGGTTGAGCATTGATCTATGAACCAGGAGGTCATGGTTTGATTCCTGGTCAGGCACATACCCAGGTTGCAGATTCAATCCCCACTGTGGGGCATGCAGGAGGCAACTATCAATGATTCTACTCCTCATTGATGTTTCTATCTCTCTCTCTCTCCCTCACCCTTCCTCTCTGAAATCACTAAAAAATATTTTTTTAAAATAAATATAATAGAAAACCTTGAATACTTATATCTTCAGAAATTGACATGGTTACTTCTGAAAGTATGCCTATGATTTTTAATTATTCCCAAAAGTCAAATACAGTCACACACATTTACCAGAAAAACAGTACGCTTTTTCATTTTGATACTCACTTTATAATTCCTAATTTAGGTGCCCATTATATTACTATAAATTAATAAAAAGCAATAGATTTGCCATGGTTTTATAACTTATTACAAAATATAGTTAATTCTATCAAATATACATCATTTTAAACTTGACTAAACTGCTTTAATAATGTCATCTCATTTCTTTATACTTGTTAAAAAAATTCCTCAAAATGCAAATTAACACTTATTTGAAATTAAAAACTAAGTTAGACCTTTTCTGATAGAAAGTATGACTGATTTGACTGACAGCTTTGATGAGAACTTCTGTGCTAACCAGATCATATGATATTTTTCATTCACTGATTAGGCTTAATCTTTCATCTTTAATGTTTAACAAAAAAGTTTATGTATATAGATAGATAGATAAAAACTTAATTTTCCTCCTTCAACTGGTATTTACATTATATATATAATGCATTGGCTAAAGTATATTAAAATTAATATTATTTTTGTTTTCTCAAACATTTCTGAATATTCCTGTATTTCTGGGATAAACAAGGTATCTTTAAGTTTAAGAATAACAGGTGTACTTAACAGTTATTGGTGAATCTTGGTTTACTTGGTCTATCTACTTGATTTCTTTTCCAGTAATTGAGAAAGTGCATGACTGGACATTAAATCTTTAAGGACTAGTTGTTTTTTCAATTTTTTGCTTTGAACAATTTTGAGAATGAAATTAATCAAACTGTCAGCTTATAGGTCATTAAAAATAATTTCTGGTGCTGGATCTCGATGTGAACTGTGGCATATAACTTGAAAACAAGCTGCATTGCTCTAACAAAAATCCTCTACTCTGTTTACCTCTTTATATGAACAAGTTTCTTGTCCCATATGGAAATAGAGTTGGTGTTTTACCTGTTTGACAGTAATATATACCCACAGATACATGAACCAATTTTTTAAAGCTCAGTTGATTTCTGAACTACTTTCCCAATAAATTTTAACAATGATTCAATTATATACTAATAATTTTAGTGAGACTTCAACAAGATAAAATTCGTCACTTAGAGCTTTATAGTCCCATAAAGTCAAAGATAGAATTAAAATTTCAATGTATACATATTTTGTTACACAGAAGTTTAACAAATAATCAGTAAAAGACTTTCAAGCTTAAATATGCTGTAATAGGATAAATAAAATGTAAATACCAGTTGAAGGAGAAAAATTAAAGAGGTCAAATTTCTCTCAACTGAATAAATGCTTTTTCATGTACTTTTTAAATGAACAATGGAGTGTATCAAATCCCTTTGATATTTGAATTCTGTTTCTGAGGGATGCCTTTAAAAGAATTTTATAAAAGTTTCATTTTAAAATGTTAACATAGGGCATACATTTCCTCCCTCTCAACTTTATAAACATATGTTGCAAAATTTCATATCTAAACTTATCAATGTGCAAGGAAGTGCCCAGTTTTTAAAATTCTTTAACTGGACACACAAGCATAGAAGTCGGACGACTGCCCAGGGTCAATGCCTCACAGACCTTGGAACTTAGCATCGGCTCCTTGCTCAGGGAAACAATTTCACTAAAGCAGGATCTCATAAACAGTATCTATCCTTTGTTTTGTTCCTCATCCTGACAGTTTTGCTACAATACACCCTCCAGAATGAGTAAACTAATCTGTTGACTCTGTTTTGAAAATCATTCCACCAAAGTAAAAAGACCAGCCTGATAAGTGTCCTTAGAGTTGTGTTCTCCTCCCCCTTCATCCTGTTATTCAGGGGCCAATGCCCTTTACAACTGAACCATCTGTACAACCCTCCCTGGACTCCTAGCTAACCAGTCAAAAGGATGCATACACAAAGATCCAGAGTTTTGACACAGAAGCAAGTTAAGTTCATGGTGTGTGCAGAGTGAGTCTGTGTCTGATACAGACAAAGAACTGGCAGGAACAATATTAGTGGCTTCAGATACAGGTTGGTCAAGTTCAAATCTCAGCCTTCCCCTTACAGCTTATCTGAGCTTGGTCAGTTTGCTTAGCCTGCTTGGCAATAAGTTGCCAAGCCTGTAAAATGGGGGTAATTTAGACATACATAGGAAAAAGCACTTAGAATAGTGCTCAGACATTTTAAGTATTCTATAAGCATTACTTTCCTTTGGTTGTATTATAATAGTTTTATCCATAATACTCTGCTGATTAGATATAAGGCTGATAAATCCCCAGCCGGTGCCTGACACAGACATGGTAGTGGTTATGCCTCACTTACCATTTCTCTTCATTTGAACCAACACTCACTGTCTTGTCCACATCCTTCAGAGGAGAAATAGGATGCCAGTAGCCCATCCAATGATAATTCTATTGGGAGAGGAATGGTGATGGTCCAATGGCATGCAGATACCTGCTTGGTTCACCACTTTCTTTTAAAACACACTTATTACTCAAGATGAAAATGCAAGGGAAAGAATGAAAGAAGAAAGAGGAAAAAGAGGAAGTTTAGGATCATGATAGCAGGTATGAGAGTAAAAGAAGCCAAGATTCTGATTCCTGAAATTTCCCTAATCCCACTCACTTTTCTAGCTTTTGGCCAAATTCCCCACCAGCACAGTTATCCTTAAATACAGCAGCAAATACAAGCTACTGCAAGGAGACAGAAGGGAAAGTCACTCTTCCAATTAAAAAAAAACAAAAACCTATTAAAAGTTTTTTCCTTTCTTCAATTTCCCAGGTCTTTTCCCTTCTGCATCTTCTCTAAGTAGATGACACAACCTTCAAACACTAGCTTGATTAGGAGGCATTCCATTTTAAGAGAGAGAAAAAAAAAAACATTCAAAGGAAATATTATTTACAGGTCTCTCCCTTCCCTTCCCTCCATGCAGTGTCCACATGCTCATGGGCATCTCCGAATTCCCACTGGCACACTGCAACTCCTCACCCTGCCCCTGTGAGCTCACCCTGCAGAGTCTGCCTCAGGGGCTTCCTTGCTATAGACTTGGCTTCCGGCGTGCTTGCCAGGCCAGCCCTCAGCTACCTATGTGCCCCGCAGGATTGTCTGTGAGCTCCTGTGAGCAAATCCTCATCTTGGACTCGCTCATGTCCTGAGTAGCCAGCCCAGCCAGGCCCCAAGGCCTCACACAGAGCTCAGCCAGGAGTCCTCGCCCACGGACGGCGCAGCCACTTCCTAAGGCAGGAGGACTCCGTGCTGCCTCATTCCACTCCAGTCCTTGAGAACTTTTTATTTCTGGAAAAGACTATGCCTTGCAAACAACCCTAGACTATTCTTCCAATCACTGATGATCCCTCACCCCTGTGTTCAAATTTAGTGTATGGGACTGATGCACGAAAGATGAGTCCTGAAGTACGAGGGGTGCCCCAGAATAGAAAAAACAGTATGTATTCAGAAAGCATCCTGAGAGAGAAAAAAATGCCAACTTAATAGCAATTTTCTATTTATAAAGAGATACAGAACAACAACCTGGTGGCGGGTAGCTTTGTTATTTTCACTAAACGCAAGCCTAGGAGTGCCAGTGGGTGAAGAGTGAGGAGCACAGGTCCTGCTCCAACTGAAACCCTCAGAAACAACACCAATCAAGGGTGTGTGACAGCAAGACAGTGCACATGTAGCGAAGACTTCATAGCTGAGGAATCAATTTTCAAAATCATTTAATCTGATCCACATAATCCTTTTAGATACTCGGGGTATTATAACATCCATTTTATTCTTCAGGGATTTGAGTCACAATTAGAAGACCTGACCCAAATGACATGCCAGGTGGGAGCAGAAACAAACATTAGAACCTAAAGGTCCAGTCCTGGGGTCCTCTTCATCCTTAACAACGAGCAAATCACCCCATTTTCTCTCCAGCTGCTCAGGAATCTTTCCAAATAAGTTCTTATGTATAAATTTGCATCTGTTAAATGATCATCATTTCATAAAAAATAATCTAAACCTATGTTTTAAAAATCACTCTGAAAGATACTGTTACTCTCTTAATATACACTTATTCTAACTTTCATTAATGTTCAGTTTATTTCGGTCTAAATCTCCCCATTAACACTGCAAAAAAAATGATTTAAATAAGCAAAGTACAAGAATCTATTTATTGCAGACTATTACACACCAAATAGTTATTTTCCATTGTGATTAATTAGACCCGCGCTCATTGGATTGTTTTAAATCCTTCAAATATGGCTCTACATGCTTTCTTTGCCTCTGTTGAACCTCAAAAGAAAAAACAATTTGTTCTAAAGAAGGTGATTAGCATCAGTCTCCAGAGGCCTGCCCACTTCCACCTGAAGTGAGTCTTAAAATAAATTATCTCTGACCTTAGAGGCACTTTGCCCCTGAGAACACTAAGGCACACAGATAAGAGATTTACAAAGGATTTTACACGTTTCACCTCAATCAGATATCCAGATGCTAAACACAAGAAATTACAAAAACAATTCTAGCCAGGGGATTTGAAGTGACACCGAAGACAACATTCTGCCCTCTTCTGCTCATGAAAAATATGGATAATGACTCTAATCAATTAATTTCATTCAAGTTGCTTAGAAGCTAAGTACTTTTCCTTTTAATTTACTATTTCAGAGGGCTGTGAAATAGCAGTAGTTACACTGCACTGCGGGGCTCCACCAAATTTACAATTGTTTTAAATGTCAAAATGAGAAATTGTACCAAATATTTAAGCATACTTTGGGCCCAACAGGCAGGGACAAGAACACAGGCTTTGGGCCCAAGAGGCCCTGGAGGAAAGGCACGCTCTGGGGCTCACAAAGAGATGTACCCCTATCTGTGTGACATCCAAAAATGTGTTGGGGCCTCAGTTCCATAAACCATAAAATGACAGTGCCACCGTTTCCACATTGTAGGATGGCTTTGGTAGTGAGTAATATGTAAAGGGCCCCACACCTAGGTGGCGTGCAATATTCATATTTCCTCCGCCTTTGCTCCTGGGAAACCAGAGGAAATAGAGTTAAATGTATCAACATGACCACTACTGGAAGAAAACTTGAGACTGGGGAACCATACCCTATGGAGTTTGCAGACATAAAGGAAGCACACCAGGCAATGGCTCAAGGTTATTCCATCGTCAAAGGGCTCCAACGATGACAGCAGCTATCACAGACCGGGCACTGTGTTTTCCATAGGATAACCAAGAAGAGGAACATCATCCCCTTTCCACAGATGAAGAAACTGGCCTCAGAAAAGCAATGTGACTTTCACAGCTGATAAATGATGCAGCCAGGAGGAAAATCTCACGCTAAATCAGGCTGTAATCACCTTCAGAACACACCTGGAGACACAGAAGACTGATTGATTGATTTAGCTATTTATTTATTTATTTATTTTTAATTGTCAGTTAGCCGATGTGACCTCTGAAGCAAATCAGAATGCCACTGAATGAACCTATTTACAGATAAGGATCTGAGTTCCCTGAAGTCAAATAACTTCCTTCTCAGATGGCAGTAAGTGGCAGGGTGGGACCTCAAATGCAGACCTTTCCATCCTAATTTTTTTTTTCCATGCTGCCAGTGACTTCCCAGCTGCGTTCTTCAAAGCAGAGGCATCTCGGAGCAGGGACCCTGGGTTCTTTCTGGCAGACCCCTCTCCTTGTATCCTCTACAATGTGGCCCTGCAGCCCCACACAGCAAGGACTGAGGCCTATTTCCGCACCTTTGATGGTTGGCTGGCCTGTGACTGGCTTTGACCAGAATAATAAGGTGGAATGTGCCCTTATAATGAGCATGCCAAGAGGCCTTGGCCCACTTCTGCCCTCTCTTTGGAAACTCTGCCTGCTAGGTAATGAACGACCACATGGAGGAGAGCCCAGCTGACCCAGGTGAGGCCATCCTAGACCAACATATAACCAGTCAACCCCAAAATATCAGGAGTGCCCAGCCAAGATCTGCTGCATAGAGACACATACATAAAGTATACCTAGTCCAGCTTAGATCCACAGACCATCCATGAAACATGAAAAATAGTTAACGGTGTTGTTTTAAGCCTCCAAGTTTTGCAAGATTTGTTTCATAGCAATGGCTAACCATTAAACTTGTTCCCCAATTTGTAGTCACTTTTTAAATCTGTCCACAAAAATTTTGTTTGACCAAAAGATTTTGCTATTTTCTTACCTATGTAAAATTTTGCTTAACTAAGAGGCTTTAAAAATAAGCTGGTAAGTACTGAACTTGGCTATAACTTCTATACTATCTTCCCACTCCAGTGTGCTTCACCTTTAGTGAGCTATATGATACATGGTGTCATTAGAAAGTAAAAGAAATGCACAGACACAAAAGTTACATTTAGAGCACACCTGTGAATGGCAACTACATCCTCAAGTACAAAGGAAAAGAGTGAGCCTCCTTTATGCAAACCTTCCTTTGTGCAGAGGCAGGCCCCTGGCAAGTGTGGGAAGCATCTAAAATCCTTTAGACATCTCTTCAACACCCACTACCTTTTAATAAGCAACTTCATTCTGTATCAGGCAGGCTCTTAGATCATACTCAATGTTCTGGGTATTTTCTCCTACCCTCATCTATCTGTGGAGAGCGGCTCCCAAGTGGCTAGGACAGCCGTGGGCAAACTACGGCCCGCGGGCCGGATCCGGCCCGTTTGAAATGAATAAAACTAAAAAAAAAAAAAAAAGACCGTACCCTTTTATGTAATGATGTTTACTTTAAATTTATATTAGTTCACACAAACACTCCATCCATGCTTTTGTTCCGGCCCTCCGGTCCAGTTTAAGAACCCATTGTGGCCCTCGAGTCAAAAAGTTTGCCCACCCCTGGGCTAGGACCTAGGTGATACAGGCTGCCTGAGGTGCAGCAGGTAAACAAAGCTTGATCAGGTGCATGTAATTGAGTAGATTCCAAACTCAAGAGAATGTTGTAAACATCTTGACCACGCCCTTACTTTGCCTCCTGGAACCTGGCTATAAAATAAAGACTTGGCTTGCAGGCCCTGACACTGTCTCTCCATCAGAGAGGGCAGCGTCCCACCCAGACCCAGCTTTCTTCTCTTATCTGTCTTTTCTTAATCCTTCACGGCCCCTTCAGGCTCACTGAACCTGGCTGTGCTGGCACGGCACACTATCCAAAATGACCCATTGATCCAGGTCTCATTCTTACACCATGGTATCTGACAAACTAGTTTGAGCTAAGATATACTAGATGACAAGCCTCGTGCTCTTTAAGTGATTGGAGAGACCTCATAGATCCTTGAATCAAATGTCTTCATTTCACGAATGAGAAATCTGACACCTAAGGATGTCAACTTATTGAGGTGACAGCTAGTTGAGGATGTCATATTTAAGATGACTTAATAATAAGCCACCTCTCCCAGAGATGACATTTCAACAAGCACCTTTCTTCCTTGGTCAAAATGATGAGCTAGTGGAAATTTTAAGTGCTTTAACGGACTGGTGTGCCCATTTTTAGGTTTGTGAGTATGTGAAGAATTACTACAATCAAAATGTCAAGATTGTGGCCTATGCTTCTGGGGTCACTAAGGCCAATAATTCTGCAATGTCCATATGTTTCAGTGCAGATGAGATGAAGGAACAAGTGCTGGAAAATAATCTTCCCAATATCATCTTGTCTCATAATCTTCTTTAAATGAGACATCTCAAAAGGCAGCTCTTATCTATAAAGATCTAAAATCATGTTATTATTGTTCTAAAATGTCTTTATTCTTTCACTATAATACCCTAAAAATTCCAGACTGATATCACATTTACTAGAGGCCACCAAATTGGAAGATGGGTATGAAGCAGGTAAGTTCTTATAAAAATCTTGTTTCATAATTCATTTTCTCTTCTGACACCAGAAAGCCTCCACTTCATAGAAGAAATTCTCTCCAGTCAGTTATAGTTTGATACATAAAACTTCATGTGATGATCCTCAGATGCTTTCTTAACACTAGTCAAGAAGATGTAATAAATCATCCAAAGGGTAGAATCATTACTAATTTCAGAAGTCGCTAAACTGTAATGAGCACCAAACTCCTCTGAGGTGTTTACCAGTTTGTGACTCAACTCCAGAGATTTCTGACCCAGTAGGTCTGTGGGGCATTAACATGCATTTTTAAGAAGAGCCTCAGGTGACTCCGATGCAGGTGTCCCACAATGCCTTCCATGGCACTGAGTAGTTAGTGCTGGCTTTTCATGAGATGATCGCTTTGTTATTTTCAGGGGTTTTTCTTCTTTTAAAACATAATATTGGCCATATGTCAATGACATATATGTGTGTATAACTGCATCTATATATACATCACCTGTACGGCCTCCAGGCAGAAATATCAAAACCTTGAACCAAGAAAGGGGATCTCTTAGTCTGAACCATATGAAACTGCCAATACTCAATCTTTTCTGACCTATACAGTGAGTTCATATGGTTAAACCTACAATGGACATGGACAATAGCAGAACAAACTGATCCCCCCCCTTTTCCTCACGATTGAACTGACATAGCCCTGTCACCTCAAGAGGCCTCCTAACATCATGGCACTGGTTTAGTCTTTACAATAATCCAACAAGGTATTTTTCCAGAAAAGAAAACTGGGGCTCAGAAAAATTACATAACATGCCCAAGGCCACATGGGATTCAGTGGTAAAAACAGAATTCAAAACCTAGAATACCTGATCTGCCCTGGTAGTGGGATGAGGGATGGGGGAAGAGGGGGGGGACTCTGACCTTCTTTCCACACTGCAGGGACCCCCCCCCCCCCCCGCAGGTGAATTCAGGGCCTTAACACCCTCCACTTGCCCAAGTCCCTCTGTGACTGGGCAGGTTCCCACTCCAAACCTTCTGAGAGTCAGTAACACAGAACTGTCAACAAGCTGCCCACAGTGGCTCCCTGCCCATTGACCAGTCCTGGAAAGAAAGGGAGGGGCTCGCTAAAAAGCCATACAAACCACAAACAGGAAGAATATGGTAACTGATAAAATGAGAAAATAAGGCAAGAAGCCCCATAATATACACGCATGACATAATCCCAGTCAGTAAAAATTGTGAAGATTTATACCACATTCAGTGGTCCACATTTCAAAAGTCAAGGAAGTGAAGATCACAGTTTATGAGACTTGTCCAAGTAACCTCTTTTTATTAAGTTTCATCACCTGAGAGTGTACCACACTGGATGGAAAAGGAAGGAGAGCATGCCAGCTGTACTAAAGATGAGCCGTGGTAAGGTACGGAAGTCTGAGCTCTGTGTAGGTATAATTTCATTCTATGTCAGATATAAAACTGCAGAGACAATATGTATTTTTCCCTGTCCTGTACCTTCTTACTAGTGAACCATGGTTCTTTTAATACACCAATGACTAAATCACATCCCCCCAAGAGGCATGATAAACCTACCGCATAATAAATTTTGTTTTTTAGTGATCAGTATTATATCAAAATTCTATGTTCCGGCAAAAACTGATTTAAATATTTTGATTATATATGATAAAATTACAGGCTTAATTTTACATAATTAACAAAAGGTAACACTTTTCCCCTTAAATTTATAAACTGAAACTTTACACACCTATAAATTGCTAAGGTTACCAAGCACAAAACCCACCACCTGGGCCTATGGTTAAGGTTATTACAAACGCTTAAAAAACTCAAACTTTATAGAAAGGAAAAAACAGCAATGAGCCTAAGTAATGTGGTATTTTTTTCTTCCACAAGGGAACTTCATTCAGTCATTTATGTATTCATTTATTCAACAAATGTTTACGAAGTGATTACTACATGCTAAAAACACTGTTCAGTAATTTGGATTACACATTATCAGCATTTATTTTAAAAGGAATGCTTCAGACCACTTTATAATTTTGTATCTAGATAGAAAACAGCAAACCAATTTCAAGCATGTGGTTATGACATGATTTAAAGTACCTCAAACTACTCCAACTGAGAAGAGAGAGCAAATAGAATCATCAAAACTGGATTGTGGAACAGACTGATATACCTCGATGTGAGGTTGGGGGGACGAGAAGAGATAAACCAAAGAACTTATATACTTACATGCATAGCCCATGGACACTGGCAATATGGGTAGGAAGACCTGGGGGGAGGAGGGAAGGATGGAAGGAGAAAAGGATGGGAGGAAAATGGGAGATATATGTAATACTATCAACAATAAAAATATATTTAAAAAATAATAATCTAGGCAATGAAAAAAAACTGGATTGTGAAAAGGGTGTGGTCTAGCTCCCTTCATCATGTCAGGAGGCCATCTCTGAACCTGTTCTGATTCTATCTCTGGAAGCACAGGAAAAGTAATGGGGCCTCAGTAACCCAGACTGAAACATATTCTTTTCATTGTATGCAATAACTCTGCTTTCTGCACAGTGAATAGGAATGAGAGATTAAAATGAATATTCACCCATCTGAAAACAAACTGATGCTCTGTAAACGTAGCCCATAAAAAGTAAATGCTTTGCTTCTGCTCAAGCTGCTGTGTTTTGAAATAAATCATCCTGTTAAACGGTGGCCTTTTCCTCCAGGGCAGATTCTAAAGTCGCATCCATTTTAACAAGTCTCTGACAGCACTACTCTGCTCACTCTCTCCTGTACACCTGGCAATCATTGCTCTTTGGCCTGCGAGGTTATGCCCCTCCCCCATTCACCCCAGTTCTAAGGTAAGTGACACAGCCTTCTCCTAGCACATCCTCCATTCCTCTCCTTGCTTTCAACTCAGGGCCCAACACTTGTGGGTCACATAAAAAGTTTGTAATGACTCATGGTCTTCTAAGTTGTAAGCAGACGAACTTACTGAATCAGATTTCCATATAAATTTTAATGACTTCCTGATTTATATACCTAAACTGACAGTGTTGTAGAAGTAATCTCTTGCAGATGTAAGCACAGTACACAGGCCACTTCATATGAATGTTACACACCTACATATGTCATTCACTCCACTGCCTTTTCTAGTCTACTACTAAAATGCCTGATGGAGAAGGCCTGAAAGGTTAACATGAACTCTTACTTAGTGTGCACATATATACTACTTCTTTTAGTTCCACTGCTATATATAGAATAACAACAACATATCTTACAGCCAAGAAAAAGAATGAGGAAGATTATCACAGATGAACCTACTTGGGGTCGGTGCTTGAACAACAAACTAAACTACAATGACTACTAGTGGAACTTCCACGAAAGAATTTAATTTCACAATAAAGAGAGAAACATGTACAGGAAGATGAATTTCCACTAACTAGCATGCCTTCCTTCAGCTGTGAGTGAGTGCAGGCAGCCTGCTGGGGAAGGCTGGGCCTCTGGTTCCTGCAGGTGGGGTTAGGGATGCAGCTACACCTAGTGATCAGCTGCGGATTGCAGCAGCAGGAGCAGGAAACAGGAGACTGGGCTGCCTTGTGAAAATTCTCTCTCTCTCTCGAAGTCTGGTGACAACGTTTTCAAGATAAATTTGTTAAATGACATCACAATCACTCTTATTTGCCTGGAGTATTAAATGACAGAGATGCAATGATTGTCTTTTGTGAATAACAGAAAAACAAGGCTCGATTTTAGGATACACATTGTCAGTATTTTAAAGAGATGTATAATGAAAACCTTTCATTTTCTATTTGAAAGTTGAGTTCATTTCCAAAGGCAAAATTTCACATTTCCACATTACAACTCCAACTTCTATGTATATTAATTCCCAGTTCTCTACTAAGAAAGTCCTGTTCCTTTTCTATTTCAGCCGATTTGGAAACTTTTAATAGATGGATGATTTTTCAAAATATGGGAACTATATCTTTCTTACCTTTGCTCATTGCCATCCCAGTGTTCCCTCACCAAAGAGGGGCCTCACAGAGTGAGCGTTCAAGAAATATTTACTTGAATTAAAGGCATTATCTTAATAGGCACATTGGGCTCTCTGCTTATTACAACAAGCCAAAAAAATGTCTTCTATGCACAATATCAACCCAGAAAATTTTCCAATGGCTAATCATCACTGCAAAATTTAATTAAAATTTTACATTGTGGTAAGTAAAAATATAGAAAATTTTTTTTCCCACTGGCTGGATCCAATATCTTCCACAGATAAGACTATTATTTGAAATGTCACGCTGGCAGTTTCACCTAACAATCACATCAGCCTGTGCATAATTTTGGCTGTGTTCGCCAAGAGGCTAATAAGTGCATGTGAATTCTGTTTTCACCCCTAGTTCTCTCTCAGCTCTTGTCAAGGGAGGCTGAAAATGCAGGGCGGGGATGCCAGTGCTTTTAGAACAGCACTTATCACACTCCGGCGAGTATCAGAATCCCCTAGAGGGCTGTCCCAACAGCCTGCTGCCTGCGTGCCCAGAGTTTCTGATTCAGTAGGTCTGGGTGTGGCCCCAGAGTCTGGGTGTTTAACAAGTTCCCCAGATGCTCATGCTGCTGGTCTAAGGACAACACTTGGAGAACTACTCTTGTGGAACAACGTTTCTCAGAATGTGGCTACAAACCAGGATCACCTGGGGATGCAGTGGGAGCCTCCAGGGACCTTCCACTTTAGCATCACCATGGCTCACCATAGAAACCAACCTTGGGAAGGACCACCCTCCAGGAGATCCTGGGCACACTAAGTTCTGAGAAGCACAGGTTTAAACAAAGTTCACTGCCAACACTGGCTCAACACCCCCAAGTCCTTCCCGAAACCACCGAAGCTGCTGAGGTATAGATCTATCTGCACATTGTGTCACTCTTGCTTGCCCTCCCTTCCTTATGTTCCACCCTTAACAGCAAAGAGAGTGTAAGGAAAGTGAGCCGCCCCTGCTAGGATGTCCAGAACTTACGTGGCTTACACCTGAGCACACAACCCTTCCCTTCTCGTGTCTGTTTCTTTTTATTTTTCTCTCACACCGTCCCACCCCTTAATTATGCCCTGGCCTTGCCAGCCGCGCCACTGACGGTGGGACTACAAACACCAAGGTTGATGACTAAAGCTTTCCTACTCCCCACCCAACACCAATCCCCACTTCTTTCCCCTGTAGTTTTTTGGAGCTAAAGTGTACACTCAGGCTTTCTGATGACTAAACTGAAAACCACAGCAGTATTTTAGGAACCTGAGAAGCTGAATCTTCCTATGATGGGAAGTTTCTATTATTTGGTATCTTTTTAAAATTTATCATCTGAGTCTGAAAATCTTTCGTAATTAAACTGTCTCTCACTTATAACATAAGCTTATTAATATGTTGATTCATAAAGATAATATGCACACTAAGATATGGAACTGTAAGGAAGTTTGTGGGAAGTTGAATTCTAAAGAGTAAAATCTTAGATTAAAATTAAAAGCATGATGGACATCACCCTTATGAAAAATGTTTTACTGTTGAAAAGTATGTAACTAATTAAAACGCCTGATCCTCTAACTATAGAAACTATGTCTTAGATTTAGATAATAACACTCATTGAAAGGAAACAATACTTAATACAAAAGAGTTCCTCTACCGAAATGGATATATACAGCCTACTGATTCCTAGAATGTATTACAATTGCTAGGGATCTATCAAAAATTTAACTAAAGTCATCAACTTTTATAGAATTGTCACAGAAATACTTACATGTTAAAACTTACTTTTCCCCAAACTAAAGATTATGCTTAATTCAGATACGGTTTATATAATCTGAACACATAATACAATTTACTTTTTCATTATGTTCATTTAGAATTACTCACTGTATATATATTACTTTTCCATATATCACTATATATAAGTAACTTCTCTTCTAAAAACCTTTAAACTAACCCTTTGAAAACAGGATAGACTAAATCCTTTAATTTTCCAGATCAGAACAATTTGCTGCTCTCATACAATACTTCTTTACATACACATAACACTGAAAATGTTCCAGTAATTTCTTGGCATATTTCTTTCATGCCCACTGATTTCAATTTTAAGTATGTTCATCACATCAATGATCAATCTTGTGAAAGCACCATAAAAATATAAAATGCCATGACTCTAAGTTATCTGAAAAAGAAAAAGTCAAACAGCTAACCAAATCTATCCCCACTCTTTGTAAATTTAAATATGTTAAACTGTTGTATTTTGAAATAAATTTAGACATATAAAAATGTTGCAAAAATAGTACAAATACTTTAAGTACACACTTTACCTGCCTTCCACAACATAGCATAACCACAGACTTACCAAAACTAAGAAATTAAACATTGGTACAATACTACTAACTAAATCCGACTGTTTCCCAACAAACGTCCTTAAAAGAATATTTTGAAAAATGAATTTCTCAACAAGAGTCCCAAATTTATCGTTATGTTAAGGTTTGATCTGTTCCAAATACTTACAATAACGAAACAAAGGGCCCAATCTGTATTTCTATTCTGCAGACCAAAGTTTGCTTAACAGAACTTAACACACCAGTCCCATTATAATGTAAAACTAAGCACTTTGTTGTATAATATATATTATAACTTGGCTTTTTGAAAAACTGGAAGAAAGAGGAATAGCTTGCCAGCTGTTTGGCTTTCACTATGGAAAAGAATTTCAAGCAAAAGTAAAATGATTTCTTCCTCACAGCTAACTTATATATCTTTTTACAAAAATTATTTTTAGTGATCATTAAAAGCCTGGAAGACAGAAAGTGAGCCTCCAATATTTTGCCCAACAAGTTAAAAATTATCAAAATAATAATTTTTAAATGGAATGTTTACAATAGATGAAGTCATCATGGACCAAAAAACCTCTTTCTTTTCTTTTTTTCTTACAATAAGTTTAGCACTCTATTTCTGATGTCTGGCATCCAAATTACATGTAGTAGACTTCCAGAAATGATTAATTAACAATTATATAAATTCCAAACCCATTCCACAAGAGGATATGAGAATGAGGAGTACTGCATAAGGGGAATAGACAAGTACCTTGTGTATAAATCTTAGTTACATAAAAATACCTCCACTGATTCCATAGAACCTCATGAGTTAGTCCTTTGGGTGGCCTAGAGGACCTCTAAGGAAAATGTTCCTTTCATGTAAGGAAAAATGCAAGCGAATTCTAAATTCTAACAATCACTTCTATCCCTCCCTTTTGTGTCAGTCAATTCAAGTACAGTTTGCATGTTTGCAAATGACCAGGATTGGTAACTTATTCAACAAATAATATGTTAAGTCTAAGGCTCTACCCTAAGTGTTTTATGGAGAACCAAAAGGAAAATAATTGACTTGTCCTCAACAAGCTTACAGTCTAGCTTCTCTATCTTTAAATTTGTTTCCCATGCTAGGTGAAAAGTAGCCACATTAATACAATTTCCAAAAGAGTCATAAAAAGAAATTGTCATATCTCTCATAATATCATAATTAACTTTCTCAACATACATGACTTTTCCAAAGCATTAAGTGCCTTATATCTGTATCACCTAAAATACAAAGTAGAGAGAGGAAAAAAGGGAATGTGTTGCAACATAACTGATCCTTGCGTACACAAAGCTTGCCAACTTCAAATTTTTAAAATGCCAATATTTCTAAGCAATCTCTCAGATACTGTCCTTCATTTCCCCTTTACCCATGAATATACTAAGGTAACTCTGGCTTTCCAAATATAGAGAGGACATATCAAATAATGGTATGGCAAGTCAAACAAATAGAATGATCTATTTCCTCTGAGAAAAAAAAATCTGGCTAAATTTTAGTAAAGGTCTGTTTCAGTTCGACTGATAATTTAAATCAGCCATAACACAGACACAGGTCAGTACTACCCAAGCTGAAATACTTTTTAATGATGAGGAACTAAATTGTATAAATAAGCTACATAAACATTTGTTTCCAAACTCTTGCACACAACTTAATAATCCATCCAAATGCTATTTGACAAAGCTTAACTTCAAACAAATCCCAGGCAGGGAGCTATACTTCTAAGGTCCTCATACTTGCCTTCTAATACTAATGAGTTGTAAAGCTTTAATACTGGCAAATCTACTCCATATTTCACTAATAAAGAATGCAGGCCAAAATTTCCATCAATCTTATATCAGGCAGCAGTGTGTCACTTTGTTAAATCCCTAGAGCAAGTGCAATTACCAGACAGTTAAGAAAATATTAAAGTTAGGAAAAGGGTATTTCTCTATTGAAGTTGGTTTGGGTTTCACAGCACTGAGCCAATCAGGCAAGTAACTACAAGCTCAACTTCATCTCTGCCGCCAACTGTGGTCAACGGTCCTGCAGCTCAGCAACACATGTGCCTGTATGTGCCTCGGATGCCAAGGTGTAAAAATGTATGTCTCCACAGGCCGGAGAGCCAAATGTCCTATCCAATGTTTAAAATATGCGTTTACTGCCAGTGAAAATCTCCATCAAATTACAAAAAAAAAAAAGTCCAACTTAGTCATTCCTCCAGAATGGAAACCTACTTTGCAACCCAAGTTTAAGGCCAAACAGCGGGCTTTTTATGAAAAGAAAAGCAAGATGCCCAGTGCCACAACTGTATCTGGACCTTAATGAAACTAATACACAGGAGAAACCAAGTGTGAAATGTGCAAGCGTGTGCCGTCCATCCACGCGTGTGCTCCAGGTACTACTGGCGATACAGAGGTAATCCCTGTAACACTGCTCCCCGACCCGGACTCAGAACGCTCCGCGCTCGCAAGCAGGCACACGTGGACACACACACTCACTTGCACTGCGAGTCTCTCTCTCTCTCTCTCTCTCTCTCTCTCTCTCTCTCTCTCACACACACACACACACACACACACACACTCTCACATGCACTGCCAGTCCCTGCCCACCTGGGACCCCCGGGGGCGCGGCTGGGCTAACCCGTTGCCACTGGCCAGCGGCGCTCTGCTGGGGATCCAGGGTGGGAAAGTGGCAGGTTGGCGGGCAAAGGGCCTCGGAGGCGCGAGGCCTGGGGTGCTGGCCACTCCCTCCTGGGCCGCCGAGTCTCCCTCTGGCACCGAGGAGGAATGCCCGCTTTGGCTTTCCGGAGCTGCCACGCGACTGCCTGAGGATCCCTGGTCACCGGGACGACCGGCCGGGGCGGCGGCGGGAATGGCAGGG
>NW_005359064.1:423861-424065 GCF_000412655.1 Myotis brandtii | reverse complement strand
CGGCGATGGGTGGGCGCGCGAGGGCGGAGGGCGGTGGGGATCTTTGGGTTCAAGGCGAAGAGAAAGACAACCAGTCTCCCAAAGTGCCAACAGCTGCACGAGTCCGAACTCCAGGGGCTCCTCGGGCCAGGGAAGAGGGTCCTGGTCTCCCGGCCCGGCCGCTGACCCCACGAGGCGTCTGGCGCTGCTGCAAGAGGGAGAAGA
>NW_005359064.1:352351-422913 GCF_000412655.1 Myotis brandtii | reverse complement strand
ACAGGCAGGCTCCAGTCCCTGAGCCCAGAACCCGCGAGGCAGGACGCGCTCTGCGGCTTCATTGTGCCTCCTCCATCCCGAGTGGGCCGCGGGCAGTGCACGCGTGGAAAGCGGCGTCACACCGAAAAGAGGGCTTGGACATAACCAGTGATTTCTGTATCTGGTGTAAAGTGTTGAGAAAGGGAGAGGAGATGTGGGTAATGAATCAAATAATGTCTTGAGATATTTCATTTACCATTTGGGGTGTGGGTTGATTATTATAAGAGGTGAGTAAAAAAGCTTCAGATGTTTCAGAAAAGAGTTCCACTTTGTAAAATTACCAAAAACAAATAACCCCAAAACTCTATCTCCCTGGGGATATGCGTAATAAGCCAGCACCAAACAGCTATAGATGCCGGGCCTAACTAATTGAACACAATATAAGGCCTGAGAAGAGGTTAAATTATAAACCAAAGTAACTAACCACGAATAACCGTGTTCTAGCACAGGCAATGACATGGGCAGGAAGGCAAATCCATGATACAGATGTGCCCAGGGCTCCTCTGCACTGCCTTCCCCTAGTGTTTACACAGGTTCATAAAGTACATTGATCCCACACTCACCTCCATCATGTCTCCAGTGGACCCCAGAACCAACCAGCAAGGATATGTTACAACTGTCACCTCCCAGGTCACATTTAGTTGCCAGACAACTTTGCATCTGGTGTCCCAACCACCCCCAGGTCCTCTTTCTTCAGGAATTCCACTTATTAGGTCCTTTTTAGAAGTGCTCTTTTAAAGGCTCTATGACATAGAGTCTATGTTAATCATTTACTTCTTAATATAACTTCACATCATCCTGCTACCTCTCCCAAATATGTACTTGTTGAACCTTACCTTTAATTAGTAAGTGAACATTTGAAGTATCAGAGAGGAAGGGGAATCACGTGCCTTTAAGGATCAGCAAGTGAGGATGGGTTTTTCATTTCATTGAGGTTGTGTGTGCACTATGATGGTGGCCAAATTTCTTTCTTTTCTTTCTTTTTTTTTTTTTTTTTTTTTTTTTTTTTTTTTTTTTTTTGAGTGGTCATGTGCTTTCCATTGGAGCTTTTATGCAAGTAGGTGCATGGAGGATCCAGAGAAGGAGAAAGAAGTCAATCTAGTAACTTGACTTGTGAGTAACTTCTTTACATCATGTGAGGAAGTCAATATTAGGGTAGGGTTTCATTTGCAAAGTATGTTAATTCTTGCAGCCAATATCTACTAAGGCCATACTATACGCCAGGCAGTGTGCTATGTGCTGGAGGTCGTCTTAGGCTGGGCTCCCTAGAAACAAACTTGGAAGTAAGGATTTATGGGCAAGTGGGTTTTAGTGAGGAAATAATGCCAGGAAGCAGTATGAGAGGAATGGGAAATTGAGACAGAGGGGAAAAAAGAAGTCAATATAGGGTGTATTAATGAGCAGGTTACCACTGTGGGCAACTGGGACTCAATCCCCTGGTGACCACAGTGAAAAGGTATGGAAAAGCCTTAGAACTGGACCACTCAGGAACATGGAAATGTATAAGGTGGCGTGGGGTGGTGGGGGTGGGGGGGGAGTGGCTGCCCCAGTGGAGAGAAAGCTCTGCAGGGACTGTTGCTATGCTGGTAACCTGAAGATACCCTGTCCCTTCCTTCTGCTACCTAAATCTTAGTGGGAGGGTCGGTGAGTTTCCATCATCTCTGTTCTCTAACGTTACAATGTTAAGTTGATTCTACCCTTATTAACCTATAATCCCCAATCACTTTTGCAAACATTGATGCGGTTTTGCCAGGAGCTCCTTCCCTCACAATTCACAACAACTACTGTTTCATTACTCCCTCTTACAGATAACTGGCCAAGGTAGTGTTGAGCCCAAATGGAAGGTTTCTATTGAAAATGAATGGATTGGACTTCCTCTAAATGAAAATGAATGTATTGGAATTCCTGTTGGAATCCTTCCAGTGGGACATTTGCTTTAACTTCTTTTTTCAGGAGAGGAGATTTTTTTATTTTAGCCCAACCGCATGACACTCCTGGCTCTCAGAGACAACGTGACATTAGCAGAGTGGCTGGTCAGAGTTGGGGTGCTGTCAGGCCAACCCCTAACTTTGGTGGGCTTGGGGTATGGGTACAAATGGAGACCCCTCATATGTCTAAATATTACAAGGTTATTAATTAAGCTAACAACTATTACATATCTTCCTACCTTGACAAATATAACAATATTGAAATATAAGAAAACCTATAGTTTTTATATCTTAAAAGTCAGCAAAATATCAAAGACAACTGAATATACCATTATGAATATCTATATTTTCTGTTGATAGTCTGTATGGATAAATAATAAAATGAAGACATACATAATGCATTCATTATTATATATTTATTCCACAAAATTGATTTTCCCTTTATTTTACTAAAATCACTAATTATAATGAAGATTATCACATAATTTGTGTTCCAATGACAGCTGTGGCCTGAAGCTATGCTCTTCTGTATGGCATACCCAGCTACATTTCAGTTCTGTTTCTCAATGGCCTTGCCTATATTGCAAGTGCTCATTAGCCACATGTAACTCATTGCCACTGTATTGGATGGCACAAATATAAAACATTCCCATCATCATAGGAAGTTCTTTTGGACAACACTGATAAAGGATTTGTATATTCAGATTATTCAAAATGAGTGTATACATTTTCATAAAAATGTAAATTAAAATTTTAAATCAGTAATTAAAATTACTTTTCTATAGTTATTGAAAGTTATTTTCTTCCAATAGGTTCAGTTATCTATTAGAATCAAAATGTAAACTACAAACTATGATTATTCATAAAAAGCTTTAAAAATTTATTCATTGAAAATGAAAATTTAATTTGCCTTAATTTTAATAAAATGGGAACCTGTTAACAAATCTAGCATTCAAAGTTCACCTAGTTGTCAAGGTAAGTTATCAGGTATCATGTTTCACATATGTTAAAACTACAGATCTATTATTTTAACAGTAATATTAATTATTTAATTTTGCAAAATATTCCTTGATCACCATGTTTGACTGCCTGTAAATACTATAGTAATGTGACTTCCAGCAGAACCATGGATTAGAACATGAAGAGAAGCAAGAAAATTGTGGAGAGTGGCTACAGTGTTTGGACAGGTTCAAGCCTCGGACTAATGAGAGGGCACGGTCCTCTCATGGCCAAGCCACGTGCAAGTCCCAGCTTGGAGGGCAAAGCCCTCCCAGCACAGTTATAGCCAAAGGCTATAGCTGTAAGCCGGACCTAATGGTCCGAACCTGTAGCCCCTCGTGGCCAAGTGATATAGGCTGTGGGAGGTGCAGCAAGTAAACAAAGCTAGATCAGGTGAATGTAATTGAGTAGATTCGAAACCCACGAGAACGATGTAACCACGCTCTTACTTTGCCTCCTGGAATCTGGCTATAAAATAAAGACTCAGCTTGCAGGCCGCAGTGCTGTCTACATCAGAGAAAGCAGCGTCTCATCTTAGACCCAGCTTTCTTCTCTTGTCGGTCTTTTCTAAATCCTTCACCGCCTTCTCTCAGGTTCACCCATGGCCGTGCCGGCTCGGCACATCCTAGAACACTATCATTTAAAAAGACTGTTTAATATTCTTGCTATCTGAAAGGAAGGATTTGGTTTTTAATTAATTTGACTCTTTTTCTAAACTAAGTTTCATTATCCACACACTGAGAAGTGCCCATGTGCCATATCAGCAGCAGCACACCCCAATAACTTCTCGGTGCTGTCTCAAGGACAAAAGTTATGGTGAAGCATTTTTCTGGGGCCTGCACAGAGATCATCTTAAGAGTGGATGTTTTGGCCCTAGCCGGTTTGGCTCGGTGGATAGAGCGCCAGCCTGCAGACTGAAGGGTCCCGGGTTCGATTCTGGTCAAGGGCATAAAATGAAGACATACATAATGCATTCATTATTATATATTTATTCCACAAAATTGATTTTCCCTTTATTTTACTAAAATCACTAATTATAATGAAGATTATCACATAATTTGTGTTCCAATGACAGCTGTGGCCTGAAGCTATGCTCTTCTGTATGGCATACCCAGCTACATTTCAGTTCTGTTTCTCAATGGCCTTGCCTATATTGCAAGTGCTCATTAGCCACATGTAACTCATTGCCACTGTATTGGATGGCACAAATATAAAACATTCCCATCATCATAGGAAGTTCTTTTGGACAACACTGATAAAGGATTTGTATATTCAGATTATTCAAAATGAGTGTATACATTTTCATAAAAATGTAAATTAAAATTTTAAATCAGTAATTAAAATTACTTTTCTATAGTTATTGAAAGTTATTTTCTTCCAATAGGTTCAGTTATCTATTAGAATCAAAATGTAAACTACAAACTATGATTATTCATAAAAAGCTTTAAAAATTTATTCATTGAAAATGAAAATTTAATTTGCCTTAATTTTAATAAAATGGGAACCTGTTAACAAATCTAGCATTCAAAGTTCACCTAGTTGTCAAGGTAAGTTATCAGGTATCATGTTTCACATATGTTAAAACTACAGATCTATTATTTTAACAGTAATATTAATTATTTAATTTTGCAAAATATTCCTTGATCACCATGTTTGACTGCCTGTAAATACTATAGTAATGTGACTTCCAGCAGAACCATGGATTAGAACATGAAGAGAAGCAAGAAAATTGTGGAGAGTGGCTACAGTGTTTGGACAGGTTCAAGCCTCGGACTAATGAGAGGGCACGGTCCTCTCATGGCCAAGCCACGTGCAAGTCCCAGCTTGGAGGGCAAAGCCCTCCCAGCACAGTTATAGCCAAAGGCTATAGCTGTAAGCCGGACCTAATGGTCCGAACCTGTAGCCCCTCGTGGCTAAGTGATATAGGCTGTGGGAGGTGCAGCAAGTAAACAAAGCTAGATCAGGTGAATGTAATTGAGTAGATTCGAAACCCACGAGAACGATGTAACCACGCTCTTACTTTGCCTCCTGGAATCTGGCTATAAAATAAAGACTCAGCTTGCAGGCCGCAGTGCTGTCTACATCAGAGAAAGCAGCGTCTCATCTTAGACCCAGCTTTCTTCTCTTGTCGGTCTTTTCTAAATCCTTCACCGCCTTCTCTCAGGTTCACCCATGGCCGTGCCGGCTCGGCACATCCTAGAACACTATCATTTAAAAAGACTGTTTAATATTCTTGCTATCTGAAAGGAAGGATTTGGTTTTTAATTAATTTGACTCTTTTTCTAAACTAAGTTTCATTATCCACACACTGAGAAGTGCCCATGTGCCATATCAGCAGCAGCACACCCCAATAACTTCTCGGTGCTGTCTCAAGGACAAAAGTTATGGTGAAGCATTTTTCTGGGGCCTGCACAGAGATCATCTTAAGAGTGGATGTTTTGGCCCTAGCCGGTTTGGCTCGGTGGATAGAGCGCCAGCCTGCAGACTGAAGGGTCCCGGGTTCGATTCTGGTCAAGGGCACATGCCCGGGTTGCGGGCTCAATCCCCAGTGGGGGGCGTGCAGGAGCAGCCGATCAATGATTCTCTCTCATCATTGATGTTTCTATCTCTCCCTCCCCCTTCCTCTCTAAAATCAATAGAAATATATTTTTATATTAAAAAAGTCGATGTTTTGGGTTATATTTTATGCACTCTTAGCACTGAGCACCAGATCCCTCATGACAGAGGTGACCATGTGTCCCTTAATAAACTTATTTTTATATGTTTGTGATATTCAGGTCCCCGTAAGGCATAGATGGTCCCAGAGCCGGAGCCCGCCTTGCCGGATCTGTGGGCAGAATGCTGACTGTCCTTATGCAGTGGTGCTATCTTTGGCAGCAGTAACTCTGTGAAACTTGTTCAAACCCCATTAATGTCAAATGTAAATTTAAAAAGAAGAAAACTGATCCGGCCATAACCCATTTCTACCTATGTGAAATGTTATGTTGAAATTGGAGGTGAACCACATTCAGAAACTTCCTAATTTATCCAAAGTATCACCACATCTGCCAAAAATCATAGACAGCAAGACCATTTAAACACCCCCAAGATTGCTTAATTGGGACTTTGGCGACCCAGCAGAAAAGACTGTCATTTTTGTTGTTCGTGTTTTCTTCTCTAGGCCTTGCTGCAATGATTATTTCCCGTTTTTAGAGGCACGTTGAGATCATGAAAGTGTATTTTTAGATAATGTATGGAAAATGTAAATAAGCACCCTTGTATAAGTTTCCTAATGATGTATTCTCTTTAGGTGATCAAAGATAGCATGTCCTTGAAAAGAGAGAAAGGAAGAAAAAAAGGGAGGAAATGTGGCGAGAAGGAAGAGAGGGAAGGAGAAGGAGGAGAAGGAGAAAGGAGAAAGAGAGGGAGTCAGCTAGGAATTTGAAGTCCAACTTGATTGAGTCCCAACTGTGTAAGTTACATTAGTTAATTTCCAGTTCCTGGCTTGTAGAAATAGCATTCCATGTGAACTCTATGTGAACTCAGAGGCACTGAGCAAACCTGGTCATGTATTACACTGGTCTCTGATTAAGCAGAGCTGTGAGTGAGCATGCATCGTTTTCTTTACCTCAGAGAAGTGTGTGAGCCACGGGCAGTGGAGGGGAACCCGGGCACGATAGCATGCAGATCCCAGCACTGCGTACACACACTCGCCATTGGAGTTGTCTACTGTACTTGGCCTCAGACATGAGAGAAGCCAATAGGACTTTTCAGGCAGGACTTCACAGCTTCGCTCACTTTTTGGAAGTGTATACATGAAACCAGGTGAATGGGATGAAAATGAAAAACGCATCATTAGGTGTTAACAGGGGCCAGATGAAGCCAGGTCATTTTAAACTTCACCGTGAAGCCCTGTTCTCCCATGAACAGAAGGAAGAATTCAGGACAGGTGCCCTTTTTTGTAGCTGTTCATATCTTACCTAAGGTCAGAATCTGTCACTGACAAAAGGCAAAGCTCATTCAGGCATAATTCAAAGCTGCTTTTATACAAAGGCTTAAATCGCTAGGATAAAGTATTAGATGCCCCAGGAATTCTTTCTCATGGTGTAATTAAAGGGGGGAGAGGTAACAGGTTTTTGTGCTTTCCTTTGCTCACATTAATCTCAGAATAGTAGTTCAACTCCTGATATGTTGATACTAGGATAGTGCATTTGTGTATTCTTTTTTAATATCTTAACCCTAACACTGTTAGTCTGTGTGACATTGGGCAAGTCACTGAACCTCTCTGGGCTTCAGTTTCCTTCTCAGTAAAATGAAAGTAATAATTGTACCAAATTAAGAGTTGCTGTGAAGATTAAAGAGATAATGTAAAGTGTTGTGAACACTTTCTGGTGCAACTTATATATCATTTAGTGATATATAAATTGTTATGAATCACTGTGGAGCGCGGCTACAGTGTTTGGACAGGTTCAAGCCTCAGACTAATGAGAGGGCACAGTCCTCTCATGGCCACGTGCAAGTCCCAGCTTGGAGGGCAAAGCCCTCCCAGCACAATTATAGCCAAAGACTATAGTTGTAAGCTTAAACCTATGGTCTGAACACGTGGCCCCACGTGCCTGAGTGATGTGGGCTTGATAGAGTTCAGGTGCATGTAATTGAGTAGGATTGAAACCCACGAGAACGTTGTAACCACGCCCTTACTTTGCCTCGCGGAATCTGGCTATAAAATAAAGAGACAGGCCATAGCACTGTCTCTCTCCATCAGATAGGGCAGTGTCCCACCCAGACCCAGCTTTTATTCTCTTGTCTGTCTTTTCTAAATCCTTCACTGGCCCCACTCAGGTTCACCCTTGGCCATGCTGGCATGGCACAAACCACTGATTTTAAAATAAAATACTGCACTAAAGAGAGTCTGCTATGCACAAAGTTCTATGCTTAGGTTCTACACAGGTAGAAATGGGATAGAAAAGTATAGGTGGGCCCAGTCACCATTTAGATGGGAAGACCTTCAACAGATGTTTCTGTCCTTTCTCTTGAGATTTTCTTTCCATTGCCAGACCCATCACCAGACAATGTCCAGTAAAACCACATGCTTTATTATGGCAGGCCCTCTTGTTTGCTCATCTGCAAAATGAGAAGAATAATTGCTGTCCTGTCTACACCATTGCATTGTAAGAGAATAAATGACAGCATGCGTGAAAGTTCTTTACAACAGACCCTCACTAGACTTTGAGTTCATTATGTAGCTCTTCTATTTTACCAGATAGGACTAAAAGTTCACGATTTGCAAATAGGTTATAGCGGAACAAAAATAGTTTTTCTGATTGGAACTTGTATCTTTTTGCTATTTTAGTTAAACTCTTTAGGGAGGTTAATATTTTTTTAAAAATCCACATTTAGTCATGGGGCCAGTAGCAAGTGGATCCTACATGGAGATCTCAATATACTAGAGAATATAATTATTGCCTCTTTGTCTGAACCTGTGTTCCCAGGAACAGGAATTATAGGAAGTGACCTGCCAGAGAGTCCCCAGCAATAGTCTGACCTCCAGAATGTCTGTCTGCTCTGCGGGTTGTTATATAAGCTCTGCAGGGAAGGACACAGATCTGAGTGACTCCCCTGCCCTGTGTGGGCAGGACACCAGAGCTGCCTCACACCCAGGGCCCTCTGGGGATGCAGGCCATGCTGTACCCTTTCCTTCCGCTCCTGCATCCTGGCCGAGGGGAAACAACTGCCCACACAAAAGCACTGCGCTGACCAGAATAGCCTGTCGGTCCTGCTCCCCCGGGACAGGGGAGCCAGCGCAGGCTTTTTCCTGTCTGGAAGCAGAGCTCCATCTACATGACCAGCTGTGGCAACATCATAGACATCACCTCCCTCCCTCCCCCACCTCCACACACACACATACACACACACACACATCAGTGGCGGTTTCAGGCGGCTTCATTGAGTATGAAAAAAGACAAAGGGAAAAAAACCTGATTTATGAAGATTTTATCAGAGCCCTCTGGCGGTCAGTCACTTTGAGTCACTCCGCCTCTTTTAAGTCACCAAGAAGCCCTAGAAGAAAATGCTTCTGTAATCTCTTTGCTGCCGAGAAGTGTTAGAGATCTGCCGGCTCACTCATGGAGGGTGAAATGACACCTCACTGTCTGCATCACCCTCAGTTCAAAGGCACAGGCACCAGCTGCCCAGCAGCAGCTACTTCCACGCGGGGTTCATTAAAGGAGAGAATGACGGTCTTTGAGCCCCCTCTTCCCCAGGCGTTTTGAACTAACCTTTTATATCAGTTCTTGTGCTTTTGTCTGAGACAATGTTTTTCTCAGAACACAGTTTGCAGGTTAGTCAGATTTTCCAAAACTCAGGGTGGAAATCATGGTACTGTATCATGTTCCCATGGATACTTATTTCCTTTTTATTTTACTTTTTTACAAAACACATCCTTGGAAGTCAATAGGTGTGTTCCTTAAAGCTCGGCTAGACTAATACTCTTAAGAAACGTTACACTTACAATGTCAGTCCTACCTCAGATTAAATTATTGCCACCGTGGTGTCCAAGGTCCTGTGATCTGCAATAAGGCTGGGTTTCCACTAGAATATGAAAAAAACATTTCACGAACATCAAAGAAAATACCTTTCTCTTCATCTTTGATATTTTAAAGTTGCCGATTGTTGCATTTTGAATTGAAGATTTCTAGACAGCCATTACTGTCAAGATGAGATAAACTATAGAAGAAAACATTAGAACTTATCTCAGTATGTTTTGGAGCTAACCTTAACTGAAGTCTTCCTATGAGCAAAGCCTTCGGGCATTAAAACTCTGAAAGACGTGAATGATTATTATGCCCTGTGGAGAGCGGCTACAGTGTTTGGACAGGTTCAAACCTTGGCCTAATGAGAGGGCACAGTCCTCCCATGGCCATGTGCAAGTCCCAGCTTGGAGGGCAGAGCCCTCACAGCACAATTATAGCCAACAGCTGTAGTTGTAAGCTTGAACCTATGGTCCGAACACGTGGACCCACGTGACTGAGTGATGCGGGCTTGATAGAGTTCAGATGCATGTAATTGAGTAGGATCGAAACCCACGAGAATGTTGTAAACATCTTGACCACGCCCTTATTTTGCCTTGTGGAATCTGGCTATAAAATAAAGACACGGCTTGTGATCTGTGGCGCTGTGACTAGCTCTCCGTCAGAGAGGGCAGCATCCCACCGAGACCCAGCTTTTATTCTCTTGCTTGTCTTTTCTAAATCCTTCACCGCTCCCACTCAGGTTTACCCTTGGCCATGCTGGCACGGCACAATGCCCATTTCAGAGGTGAGGAAAATGAGGCTTAAAGATAGACTTTAATCTTGTAAAGGCAGGGCAATATAGACCATGGTCACTCAACTAGTAGTAACTGATAGAGCTGTGATTTGAGGGCAAATATTCTCATTTCCAACGTTCCTTCTCTTGATAACTCGCTGTATTTTCTATCTTCATATTTGCCTCATTTCTTGTCACAAATTCATCAAATTATTATCTATCTTGCCATCTCTGTCCACACATGGCACTGATCTTTGTTTATATGATGATCTGGAAGTCCCCCTCTAAATTTTATCCACCCCTCAATGATGTATTAGTTAGGATGTGATCATCCGTGGATAACAGGAAACCCAGCCAACACTGGTATATAGAACAATGGTTAGGGGCATAGGAACACTGCCTGTGTTCAAAATCCAGCTTCCCACCTTACTGAGTAACTTGGGCATATTATTCAACCTCCTCATGCCTCAACTTCCTCATCTGAAAATTGGGATAATAATGGTACTCACTTTTGTAAGACTTGTGAGGATTAACTAAGAATTCAAATAAATTGCTTAAAATAAGTGCTAAAAAGAAGTTGCCATGATATGGAGGTAGGCGGCTCAGGCGGTGCAGCCACGTCATCATTCTGCCTGCCTTACTGCTCACTCTGTCTTGCAAAGCTGAAGTGCCACTGTCTGCATTCCAGGCAGAAAGAAGAGGAAAGGCCAGGGCAGAATGACTTCTTGTGAACTTCTGTCTTTTAGTTGAGAAGGGAAGGCCCCCTAAAGGACTGGCTCCTACAGCTCACAGCAAAAATAGTGACGTCTGGCCAGGCCTCACTTCCAGGCGGCTGGGAATTCTCTTCCTCTGTTTTCCAGCCTCTCTCATGGGAGAGGGCAGGGGACGTCTGGTTGGGAATTGAGTGAACTGACTTCTGGTACCACCCAAAAGAGCCAGCTCCTCATACCCACCTGCTTGCCTTTTCTAATTACTAAATGAAAGAACATGACAGACTATTTCTTTGGAACTAATTTATGGTCCTGTCTTTCTTGGAACTGTATTTTTCCTTTAAAAAAAAATCCTCAGGTTCCAGTTAATGCCTTCTCCTTGGAAAAGAATCTCTAACCACCCCCAATGAATACCGACCTCTCCTCATAGCCTCCGTTTTAGCACTCTGCTTATTTCCTTCATAAGGCTTAATGCAACTGGCAAGATGAGATGGACAATATTTTTTATATTCCCGATTAGCAAGGTTTTCTTCCCTGCCCTGGGTACACCACGATGTCCCTTACTAAGAGGACAGGATGCTGTCACCTCAGGAAGGAGGAGGGTATACTGTGGAAGTTCATGTCAAAGAGAATGGGAGGTGGACAGCCATCCCCTGCATGCTGCAGTGCACACTGGGAGAAAAAGGAAATGAAAGCAGAGCTCAGAGGCCAGACATCACGGCAGAGGTGCCCAAGAACATGGGGTCAATGACCCAGTTTCAGAGAATAGTCTGAAAGCTGGCACGCTTCTCATAGAAATCCCAAGTTTAACATGGCACTAACCTAACCAGGTCAGCCACAATCACTCAATAGCTGCACAGGAAAGTAGCTCGATTTTTTTTGAATGAGTGAATGATTTTGAATGATATCTTTTGACAGAATGTGAATATCCCATATTGTGATGGGATCTGAGATCTTGCCCTCACTAAATTATAGCTATAATGTGGCGTTTTGTCTCCTCCAAAGATGATGACTTCAGGGCAGAGATCGCCTTTTTCTTCTTTGCATCTCCTTCCGGGCCTCCTTCCAAAGTACTCCATGGGTATTCGCTAATTAATGACATTAGGGGCTGAAGAGAAAAATGACAGAATTAGAAACAAATGACTGTAAGTTCCGAGGTTACCTATATTATTCTTCATAATGGGCCTTATAACTCAGTGGAAAAGAGAGATGCGAGTAGATGGGAATAGCAGATACTGTCTGCTCCCTGTTTCAGTGCCACTTTAATATAGAAGAATGGCCGTGATGGTAATAACACTCCCAGAGAACCTGCGAGATAAGAAAATCAGTATTTAACCTTAAGAAAGAGAGCTTTGTGCTTAGATAATGACCGGTGTCATATGCATCTTTACCAGGGAAACTAATTTGATGTTTTGAAATCTTGATTAAATTTTTAGGTTTCATTCTGTTTCCCTAACCATTGATGTATCTCAGGTTTTTTTTTAACTGTTTGCTTGGTAGAAACTGGGATCTTTTGTTTGACTTAATACTCTCATTTTTGTCAAATTATATAGACAATCAGCTCCCAGAATCAACTCAAGTACTCTCTTGCTCTATGTTTATTCAAATAACTCCATTAGGCCAGGTGGGCACAAGAGAGCGTTAGTTCCCATTCTACCCCTTGCTGGCAGAGTGGCCTCTGGGCACATGAACCTCTGTGATCCTCAGTTTCCACTTAAAAACACTAACAATACCTTTCCTGACCGACTTATAAAAATATCAGGAGGATGAAATTGTGGAGAGCAGCTACAGCTTTTGGACAGGTTCAAGCCTGGGACTAATGAGAGGACACGTTCTCATGGCAAAGCCACGTGCAAGTCCTAGCACAATTATAGCCAAAGTCTATGGTTGTAAGCTTGACCTTATGGGAACCACCTGTGGTCCCACGTGGCTGAGTGATATGGGCTGCGGGAGGTGCAGCAAGTAAACAAAGCTTGATCAGGTGCATGTAATTGAGTAGATTCAAAACCCAGGAGAACGATGTAACCACACCCTTACTTTGCCTCATGGAATCTGGCTATAAAATAAAGACTTGGATTGAAGGCTGTGGCGCTGTCTCTCCATCAGAGAGGGCAGCATCCCATGGAACACCAGCTTTCTTCTCTTGTCTGTCTTTTCTAAATCCTTCACCACCCCCTCTCAGGTTCACCCATGGCCATGCCGGCTCAGCACATGAAATGAGATCTATGTAAAACACTTTGTAAAGTGTAAAGTGATACACAGATGAAAGTTATTATATTTTTAAATAGTATCATGAGCCTGAATTTCATTCTCTGTTTATAGGAAAACACACTGGTAGCAGACAGGTCAACAAATTGTCAGTGCTTTGGGTTAAAAATGGTACATTGAACCACACTTTTGCCTTTGCCTCTGCCTACTCCTGAAAGCCCAAAATAATGATATAAAGAGATAAGGCCAAAAAACATGGAATTAAACCACAAAGACAATACATGGAAGAGGAGGCAATGGCAACAAAATTTAGAAAATGGAAAAGCAGCAAGAAGAGTGGCAACTTGCCCGGCAGAACAAGGGAAAATGAATCCTATGCTGGCTTTTGAGTCTGTACCACTGAAGTCCCAAAGGCTCAGGAAATGGGGGTCTACATGGGCTGCAAACAGGAGGCTTGGTTAAAACATTTAAATTCACTTAACAACCCCCTAGCAAAGTCGTCCTTTTTTCACTTAGCCAACGTGACTGCCAATTACTTGCTTTTGCTGCAGATTAGAGGTTAACTGGCAAAGTCATGACTGTCGGTGTCTTCGCTGCTTGGGGACATCAAGCACAACTGAGGTTGGGAAGAGCATGTTGAAGATGGAGCTTACATGGCAGTCTAAGTAATGAATTTTGAAACACCTTGACCCTTTTACCCCACTAGCTTCCAGAACACTGACAGCCAAGCTTTCCCCTTCCAAATAGAAGATGGGAAGAGTCTCCTCTGAGGAAGATGACCAGCCCCAGAGATAAGACTAAGATTCCAACATCGGGATTTCCCCAATAAAACCATCCAGTAGCTAACTGAAGTTCACATGCCTCACCCAAATCCTTGGCACTCCCCATCAGCTTCATAATGCCCCATTTCCCCCCTTTTATCTGTTTAGAGCTCTATTGGGTTATAATTTATAACCATAAAATAATGCCCCAATTTTAAATATGAATAGAGAACCAGAGCCTACCAGAAAGCTGAGGAAAATCTTTAATATGGAAACATAAATAATAAAAAGAAAGAACACCAGATCTTGAACAGAGACAAACTTCATAAAAAAAAATCAGTAACATTATTAGAGCAATAATATAGAGGCTCTTTAAAAAGAATAAAAATAGAACTCTGACCTGCAATCTAAAGCAACTAGCCCAAAAAAACAACCTATTATCCATGTAACTGGCCCAGCAAGCCAATCTGCTATAAATCACTATAAATCAGAGTTGTAGGAAATCAGACCACAACCCCTTGTAACAATCAGACCCCAAATCGCCAGAATTTGATTAATAACTGACAGCTTCCCTGATCTCCTCTCTTCTTCCAATTTAGGACCAATCAGTAAAGACCAAATATGCACCCCAACCAATCACATAAGATGCTCCTCCTCTAATTAGCTGGCTTATAGCTCCCCCATGCCACCTTCCTCTGATAAGGGCATACCTGAAACCTTCCCTTCTTTCCACCATAAAGCTTTCCTCTGCCTTTGAGCCCTGGCCAAATACAAGTGATGGTGGCTGACTCCCTTGGCCTGCTCTTAATAAATACCCTTTGCTTGTTCCCACTTGATTGGTTTTCATTTACTTCTCACTATTTTGAGGCATTGCAAATGTTCAAAGATAGAAAACCATGTGATTGGTCAAGAATTAACATTAGCTAAATCAACAATCCAAGTTCAAGAAGACAATAATTTCTTGACAGATCCTTACATGTATCCACTCACATATTGTACTCTGTTTCTACTTGCCAAATACTACGCTGGGTGCTGTGGAAGATGCAAAGATAAAATTGATAAGTTGGAGCATATCATGTCATTGGATTTAATAATTTTAGATTTTCTTAAATTCAGATATTCAAAATTATCTTAAGTTTAGATAACTTAATTAAAGCTGTATTCATACTTTTCAGAAAATGAACATACTTTTAAAAAAGCAAGTTTCCAAAAAGAAAAATCAGGTTAGTGTCATACTTTTATACTTTTTTTAATATTACATTTTCTCTCAAATTGCCCAATTTAAATTTCCTTACTTAACTATCTTGGCATATGTCTCAAGTATGCTTCTTTATTTTTACCCCCTTAAAATCTTCTCTTATGTTTACTACTGCAAATATAAATGTTAAATGTATATTTTATTCATGCACATTTTTCTCTTTGTGCTTAGAACTGAATTGCAGATGTCCTATGAAGGGACACAGATATCATTATGGAAAAATTATTCTATTGAAAATAAGAGTAGTTTTTATAATGATGTAAATCTGAGAAAGATTGAGGTTGGAAAAACGGATGTATTCATAAGAAAACTACTATGTGCATGTGATGAACTAGTTTCAACAAGATTCAAATAATGCAATCAGTGGGGATTTGACTAGTCCCTGGAGTTGTCAAAGACATGTGAGATGTACGAATAATAGCTGGAAATTTGTTGTGGACACGAGGCTATTAAGCTTGTCTCTGGCTGCATTCAATATGATGGTAAAAACTGTTATTAAATAACTGATTTTATAGCAACTGTTAAAATTATTTGGCCAAAGTATAAATTAAAGTTTATGATGGATGCAAATGTTTGCCTTAAAATGTATAATGCTAATTTAGGTTCCTTTCCCATTTAAAAAACAACAACACTCAGAACAGTGATTACCACAATAATAGCAAATTAATAAGGCTGCCAAGAAGACTTCACAAAAGTATGGAACATTAAATGTGACTTTTTCAAAAACAGAATCGCACCATTGTCAGTGATCTCTTCCCTAGCTGAGTACACATAGCTGGCATGGGCAGTAATGAGGGTGACACAGGCAATCATAAGGACCAATTAAGGAGAACAAATGATGAATCTGATCCCCTGGAACCTTCTGTGTTACATGCAGATGTGGGGAGGATCAGTCAACACCTACCACATCTGGAATTTGTATCTACCTGCATAATTTCTTTACTCTCAGTTCCTGAAATAAAACTTGTCAATTTATAAAAGGCAAAATTTTTTCCTTGTTAATCCTCATCCAAGGATATTTTTTCCATTGATTTTTAGAGAGAGTGGAAAAAAGAAGAGGAGAGAGCGAGAAACATCAATGTGAGAGACACATCCACACACACCCGGGCAAGGGCCAGGGTTGTAACCTGCAACCCAGGTGCGAGCCCTTGACTGGGAGCCCTTTGGTGTGCAGGCAGATGCTCTAACCGCTGAGCAACACCAGCCAGGGCAAGGCCAAAAAAAAAATGTTTAGCAAATGAAATGTCTCATTTAATGCATCATTGAAGCTTTTTAGAAATGAGCTTCCCGGCCCCGCCCTGTATTTACAGTCTCTGAGTCTGCATGTTAGGGTGTTATTTGCTGAAGCTCCTCAAGTGATTGAGAGCTGGGAGTCTGGGCAAGGCTTGAGAAACAGTAGCACTACCCTGTAATATCTAACTCAGTATTCGACACAAAGTGAACACATAATACATATTTGAGGGTAGATCAATTTTAAGAATTTTTTTAATAAAATATTTGGAAAGCGAAAATTCTTAGTGTAAAGTGAGTTGAAAACTGCTGCAAAAGTTATATAACCTGTGCTTTAAAAATTAATATCATCAACAGGGGAGGTTTGTGAAAACCTCCTAAAGTCTTCTGCCTAACTATGACATCTAAATTTCTGAAAGTATGGCCTGGGACTCTGTGTGGTTTGAAAATACATCTATGACTTAGGAATTATCATTTTTCTCACTAAGCATCCTTGTTCTTTCAGTACTTCCTCACATGGCATGGTCTCCTGCCATTCACCACCAGGTCACCGCTCTCTGGACCAAACTCAGTTCGCCTGCTACTCACTGAAAGTGCAATGCCTGATACAGGACTAAGAGGCATTAACACTCCCCCAGTTCTGGATTCTGTTGGTGGGCCAGAGCACCAAAATTCAGCTAATACATATTTGGCTCACATTGATTTAGCAGTTAATAAAAAAAAACAGCTTTTATTCAAAAATGCTTTTAAGCTATGGTTCTCCCATCCTAGGTTTGGGAAACTGAATATGAACCTAACAAAGAGGCCACTTAAATTTGGTCTCCTTAGATTTAGTTTAAGATCCAGCTTGTCAGGTTCATTTTGGATACTATCATTCAATATATTAATCTCTGTCTCTCCCAGCTCAGGTCATGCTTGAATTTGATAAACATGTCGTTTCTGGCCTGATGGTGTTATTAATAAACACATCAAATGAAAGAGAGTCTTTGGCAGATCTCCTAAAGACCTCCCTCTGGATAAACAATCTAGTTTTCACCTGTTCACACACCTGCTACGTGCCTGTTAAGTCCAGGTTTCCTCATCTTATTAATTAGAAACACCATAAGGAGCTTTTAAAAGCCACCTTCTTGATAAATCTTATTTCCCATTATCTCAAATCTCTGTTTCTGCAACATATATTTTACTTTTTATGCTCAGAATATTTCATATCAAAAACTTTGTCAATAAATACAGTGCCCATTTTATAACTTAACTCATTCTTTAAATTTTCTCTTTATAGGAAGAACTTTACCAATATGGGATTTCTTATGATTTATTTTTCTAAACTTCCACCAATATGCACTGTCTCCTCTCAAGACTGTTCTTACTTATCCAAAGGTTACAGTGTCTGAGAGCCATTTGCTGAGGTACCACATTTCAATTGCTTTAGCACATTTCATTTAGGAGACCTCTGACGTGAGAAAGAAAAAGAAATAGAGTGGGAGTCAGGTGATGAGAAAAGAAAAACAGCATGAAAGAAGAGGATAAGAAACATTTCTGGACAATGGAAAAAGAAACAAAAAAACTAGCAGGAATTCTCAGGAACAATTTGATTTTACCTTTGACTCAAAGTAAACATTCATGAAATGCACAGATGGGTATTCCAAAGCATTGGGTTTAAGTAGACAATTTCCAAACCCCTACGATTATGAAATGGGCTTGATGGGGAGATTCTTTTCCAGAGATACACTCAAATAGTGGAGATGTCTAGTCTTACACTAGACAAAACAATTTTAAAAAATCTGGCTTAAGGAAAAAAGAAATTTACTGGCTTAAATCATTTGTAATCCAGAGGCTTGGCCCAGTTTTGGGTCAGGCTGAATCCTAAAAGGATGTGGTCAGAACCCCATCTCTCTCTCTGGGTTCTGCTGGTCTCATTCTCAGGGAGGTATTCTCTTGGTGACAAGGTATCTGCAGGTTCACACACTTGAAGCCCAAGTCCAGACAAAAAGTGAATGTTTCCTCTTATTAATTCTGCCCAAGTGTAGTAGGCTGAGTAACAGTCACCCAAAGATATAAAGTTCTAATCCCTGGAACCAATAAATGTTATAAGGAAAAAAAATGTCTTTGAAGATATGATTACAGTGAGAGCCTTGACTAGGGAGATTATCCTAGATTTTCCAGGTGAACCTCAAATGCAATCGCAGTATCCTTTTTTTCCCTAAAGTTTTTTTTTTTAATTTATGTAATCGAACCATTTTATTTATTTATTTATTTATTTATTTATAGAAGAAGAGAGAGGGAGAAAGAGATAACATAAATGATGAGAGAGAATCATTGATTGCTGCCTCCTTCATGCCCCCAAATGGGGATCAAGCCCGCAACCCAGGCATGTGCCCTGACTGGGAATCGAACCTGTGACCTCCTGGTTCCTGGGTTGACCACTGAGTAACACTGCCCTGACACAGTGTCCTTTTTTAAAAATTAAATTTATTGGAGTGATATTGGCCAATAAGATTATATAGGTTTCAAGTGTACAATTCTATGATACATCATCAATCTTCTTCTATCACTACATACTTGACCCCCTTTACCCTTTACCACCCTGCCACCCCCTTCCTTCTGGTAGCACCATACTGTTGTCTATATTTGAATTTCTGTTTATTTTCTTATTTGTTCATTTGTTGCTTTCAGTTTTATATCTCACATATGGCTGAAATAACATGGTTCTTAACTTTTTCTGTCTGATTTATTTTCCTTAGCATGGTATTCTCAAGATCCATCCATATTGTTGCAAATGGCAGTATTTCATCTTTCCTTATGGCTGAGTAATATTCCATTGAATATATGTACCACATCTTCTTTACCAACCATCCATCTAAGGACACTTGGGTTGTTTCCTTATCTTACCCACCATGAACAATGCTGCAAGGAAATAGGGATGCATGTAACTTTGTGGATAAATGTTTTGAAATTTTTGAGGTAGATACATAGAAGACAGGTTGCTGGGTCATATGGTAACTCTTATTCTTAATATTTTGAAGAGCCTCCATAATGTTTTCTATAGTAGCTGTACCAATTTACATTCCCACTAGCAGTGAATAGGGGTTTCTTTTTCTCCACAACCTCTCCAACAGTTATTATTACTTGTCTTGTTGATAATAGCCATTCTAATAGGTGTGAAGTGGTATCTCATTGTAATTTTGACTTGCATTTCCATAATAGCTAGTGAAGTTGAGCATCTTTTTATATATCTGTTGACCATTCGTATGTCTTCTTGGGAGAAGTATCTGTTCAGGTCCTCTGCCCAGGATCAAAGAATTAAATTTAGGACCTGAAATAATCAATTACATAGAAGAAAACATAGGTGCTGAGTTTATGGACCTTGGCCTTCCAGAGAATTGTATTAATGTGACCCCAAAGGCAACGGAAGTAAAGGCAAAAAATAAATGAATGGGACTATATCAAAGTAAAAAGCTTCAGCACAGTGAAAGGAACTGAAAACAAAACAAAAAGGCAATCAACTGAATGGCAGATTATTGGCAAACAGCAGCTCTGGGAGAGGGTTAATATCTAAAATATATAAAGAACTCATACAACTCAACACCAAACAAACAAACAATCCAATTTAAAAACGGGCAGAGGACCTGAACAGACACAGTGTTCTCATAGGAAGACAGAGGGAGACTGCACACACACACACACACACACACACACACACACACACACACACACACACAAAGAAGAGGAGGAAGTAGTGTAATTACAGAAGCAGAGATGGCAGAGATGTGGCCACAAGTCTAGGAATGCAGGCAGCCACCAGAACCTGGAAGAGGTGAGGTGTATATTCTCTGCTAGAGCCTCCATAGGGAGCAAGCCTCTGCTGACACTTTGATTTTGACCCAGTGGAACAGATTTCAGACTCTGGCCTCCAGAACACTGGGAGAATATGCTTCTATTGTTTCAGCCACAAGGTTTGAGGTAATTTGTTACAGCAGCCACAGATAAGTAATAGGAAATGCGGTTCACTCCAGTTTGACCACCCTGAATCACATGACCAAATCTGAGCCATTCAAAGAGTACTGACAAGCTGAGTTACTTGTTTTATTATTGGAGCATGTGCAAAACTTTTCATGAGGTAAACAAACTCCAGGTGCAGGAGGGGTTGGTGCCCCCAAACAAAACATAACTGGAAATAGAAGCTGGTTGAGGAGAAAAGGCCCCAAACAGCAGATAACCCTTTCATGCTTGAAAGGAGAAGACAGAAGAAGGTGCAAAGTTAACATTTATATGCCAGACTGTTATAACAGTAGTGCACTTGAACTTGTTTTTTTTGCTGTGGTGATGCTGGTAAACAGCATACTATCAGGGAAACAATGTGTCCAACAGGCACCATGTACTAAGAACAGATTTGTTTTTATTGCTGATGACACAACACCTTCTCCATCTCTGACACATCTCCTTTCTGAAAAGTTATACATTAAGATCACACATATTATTCCAAATAGAAATGTATGATGATATTAAGATAGGATATTGTTCTGTATGTATTTTCTAATTTCTTTCTGATTATGTCTAAACTATTGTGCTAACAATGTTTGCTGTAGGAAGAGCTTGCACCACAGTCTGCAGTGGGATGTCTATTAGAGTTTCCACATCTCTTCTTTTTTTAAAAAATATATTTTTTGTTGATTTCAGAGAGAAAAGGAGATATAGAAACATCAATGTTGAGAGAGAATCATTGATCAGCTGCCATCTGCACATGCCCTACTTGGGATCGAGCCCACATCCCAGGCATATACCCTGACCAGTAATTGAACCATGACCTCCTAGTTCATAGGTCGACACTCAACCACTGAGCCATGCCAGCCGGGCTCCATGTCTCTTCTTGAATTATAACTACTAACTGACCTGTGAAGACGTTTTAAGGATGCTCTAGCTCTGCCTCTTGTGTGCTGTTGGACTGGATAAATTACTTACATTTCCTGATGTCAGTTTCTTCATATGTAAAATGAGGATACATATTTTCACAGGATTTGATTTTAGGGTCATTTAAAGATTTGTGTAAAAGATTCTAGCAGGGTGAGCCTCACCGAGGAAGATGCTAATAACACTCCATGATGAACCTGTAACCCAATAAGCAGAGTTAAATCATTATTCCTAAAATTATTCCTATCATTTGTCCTCTTCTCACCCACCGTGGAGCTCTTCTGATGACACATTTCAGCTTCAAAAGGTCTACACGTGGTTTCCATTTGGCTTAGCATGTCACATTCTCCCCCTTTTTAAAACTTAGTAAAATTTAAAATAAGATCAGCTTCCATGCTGAACCCTGCAGAGCTGTACCTGCTTATTTATTCCCAAACTGTTTTTTATGCTAACAAAATTTCTTTGATGGGACAGAATATCACAGCCTGCCTCTCCAAACTGAGATGGCTCATTTGCCTTTGTTTTGAAACTGTCAGATTTTATTTTGAAGTTTTAAATTAATTGGCTCTATTAGTTTTCCCTTAGCTTTTTCATTATTTACTCTCAAAAGCTCTAGTAGATAAGTCAGGCATAATTTCCCTTTATGTACATTTTGCTAGAGGGAAGAGGAAAACTGGCACTGTTTGATCTGGAGGGAAGAGAAGTCCCCAATTAGAGCGCAGATTAGCCCCTGAGGTTTCATGTCTCTCCTAGTGAGCCATGCCACAGCAGCTCTGAGTTCCTTGGGGCGTGTGGGAAATCTATGGCCAGACTGAACAGATTTTGGGGGGTTTGTATTACTCCATCTTTGCCCAGGAAATTTTGGAACACAGTTGCAGGACCCTCGCAGGCATTTGATTGCCAACCTGTGTTATTTCATGATAATCTCCTTATATTAAGGGTAGTTGCCATTCCAAATATAAACCACATCTCAAATAACTAAATTTCACTAGGCTTCAAAGTCTTAAAGAGAGAGAGAGATGAAATACAGACAGATGACTTTTATTCCTATAATATAAATGTTGATAACATTTAAATAATGGAAGCTTACTATTTAATAAGCAATTTTATCTACCTTGTATTTATTATTTATACCTTGTTGGGTATCACAAGATTTCACCTGTGAATACCATGCATTCTGGAAATAAGTGTGCCAGAACACCAAATCCTAAAAGTGGTGTGAGTATGAGCAGTTTTTAATTTCTTCTTTTTTCCTAGGTGCATTTCCTAAGAAAATAAAAATTTCTGTATTTTAACAAATGTCACATTAATAATATGAATTTTTTACTAATATTTTTAAAAAGAAAGCACTTGTTTTGTAATAAAATTTATTGTTAATGAGATTATATATGCTTTGAGTGTACAATTCTATGAAATATCATCTGCGTATTGCATTGTGTGCCCACCACCTAAAGTCAGATCTTCTTCCATCACCATTTATTTGGCTCCCTTTACCCTTCACCACTCCTACCTCCCTTCACTCTGGTAACCATTTTCTGATGTCTGTGTGTACAAGTTTTGTTTTTCTTGTTTGTTCATGTGTTGCTTTCACTTTTATATCCCACACATGAGTGAAATCATATGGTTCTTAATTTTTCTGTCTGACATATTTTGTTTAGCATGAGATGTGATCCATATATACAATGGAATACTACTTGGCTGTTTGTGACATCATTGATGGATCTTAGAATTTTTATTTTTATATTTTAAATATGTTTTTGTTAACTTCACAGAGAGGAAAGGAGAGGAAAAGAAACATCAATGATGAGAGAGAATCATTGATTGGCTGTCTTCCACATGCTCCACTGGGATCAAGCCTGCAATTCAACTTGGGCATGTGTCCTGATGGGGAATCGAACCATGAACTCCTGGTTCATGGGTTGATGCTCAACAACTAAGCCACACTGGCTGGGCAAGAAAGAAGTTTTAAAAGAACATCATCAATATCCACCACAGTGTTAGTTTTGTAGATTAAAGCTGTAAATATATTCAATAACAGAAAATGTTTAATAAAGTTTTATACGCATACAACAGAATACAGTTATTTCTTAAGAAACATTTGCATACATTGGTGGGTGGTTGGAGAGCATGAACGTAGACATTTATACACTTTTCCCCAATTATTTTTTTCATTGTTTGGCCAATAAGCCATCTTTCCTGACCCAATTCTAGTCTTCACCAAAAACCTTTGTATTCTAGCTCTCTGATGAAAGGTTTATATCAGTTAGAAGCAAGAGAAGCAAAAATGACATTAATTAAAAGAACACTGATTTACATTTTCACTCTGCTCTTCTGAAAGTCTGACTTGACTGCTAATGGCCAACTTGAGACTGAGATAAAAGGGTCCTTTAAATAGTGGGGAATTAATATCATGAACATAGGGACATTCAGAATATAGGTGAGAGTGTCTGGAATTCACAAATGAATGTAAATATGAGAGGGCAGAATATTTGTAAATACTTTATTTCTAAGGTTGGACTATAGAAATATGGTATACATTTAGAAGAAGAAAAACTCCCTTAGAATTCAAAGTAATTGTATAAAACATTGTGAATGAATGTAAAATATAGGAACTCCGTGTCTGGAATTCACAAATGAATGTAAATATGAGAGGGTAGAATATTTGTAAATACTTTATTTTTAAGGTTGGACTGTAGAAATATGGTTTACATTTAGAAGAAGAAAAACTACCTTAGGATTCAAAGTAATTGTATAAAACTCAGAATTCAGTAAAGCAATTCCAATGATTAAGTCCATTTCTAGTGAATGAGGGACACAGATATGGTTGCCACGTAAACAACCCAATTAGAAGGAGAGTATCATTTTCATGGAGGGAGTCTCCTGGCATTGCTGCTCTCTTAGCTGGGTAGATGAATTCTAGGTCCTAGAAAAAAAGACATTTGGTGTCATCTAGCGTCATCCAATACAATGACTAGGGGGATAGGATCAGCCAGTTACAAAGCACAGAGAAGGACCTATCCACAGTAATTAAAGTTAATAGATAATGCAGGCTATGTCACTAGAAGATAGAATAGACCAAAATGACAACTATTTATATCCTATTTATCTAAAGTCTTCAAATGCTATGCATAATAAATGAGCAGGACTGAAAGTTCCTGAGCCTAGAGCCTCAAATTGAATATTTATTTTCTAGTTAGCCTGGATAAGAAAAGTAAATTTATATTAACTGTACTGATGGTATAGTAGGCGATTAAACAAGCATGCACCGAGTAGGAAAGATAGGCCAGGTATGAAGCATCACCAGGGTGGGAAGCCTTGGGTGCCTAGCAATGGACAATTGTGGGATGGGACCTCACTCCCAAGATGACCTTTCCTCTTCTAGCATAACACTGGTCATGTGGTTTAGGCCCCCTAACCTTTCTTATCACTGGCCCTGTGGTTTGGACCTTCCCCTGACCTTTCTTCTCTCATAGGCTATTCTCACAAGCCTTTGCATGACCATCCCCTTAAGCATTGAGCCCTAGTGTTATCACCTAGGCCTCAGTTGTATTTCAGCTCCAGGCCCAGAAATGCAGCAAGGCCAGCCAGGGCAGCATCATGGCTGACATCAGATGCATATATCTTTGCTTTTTATTCTCCTAAGGTCCCAGAGCCTTTATTTTGCCTCTTGTTTCCTGAGCCCACACAGCCCAGCTAGCTCACTTCCATGGCTACCTCTGCGAGTTTCTAAATAAACTTTTGTTTGTATTTGAGTCTTGGCTGGAAATTCTTTATTAACCAGACTTAAGTACCAAGGTTGCTGAATTGAGGTAACATTCTGGTGTGTTACGCCGTTAACAATGGCAGTCAAAATTTAATAATTATAAACTTTACTTTGTCTTGGTATAAGTACTTTTAAAAAGTTTTTCCACCTTTAATCCCAAGAAATTAAAGATAATGTATAAATATATACGCCATTATTTCATTGAGTTACATGCATAAAGATCACAATTAGTTACATGATGTACTGTATTCTGGCTTTTTCTTATAACAGTCATATCTTATCTATGGGGGATATGTTCCAAGATACCCAGTGGATGCCTGAAGCAAAGGATAGTAATGAACACTATATATACTATGTTTTTTTTCTATACATACCTATAATAAAGCTTAATTTATAAGTTAGGCACAAGAGATTAATCACAATAGCTAATACTAAATTAGAATAATTATAACAATGTACTATAATAAAAGTTATGTGAATGTCTTTGAGGTCATTATTAAGGGAAATAAGGGTTACTTGAACATAAATAGTTTGATGTCATGTCAGTGATTTAGATAACAAAGAAGGCTACCAAATGACTAAGGGATGGATAGTGTGTACACTGTGGACACATTGGACAAAGGGATAATTAATGTTTTAGATAGAACAGAGGGTGGTGGTGTAAGATTTCATCAGAATGGCATGCAAATTAAAACTCATAAATTGTCTATTTCTGGAATTTTCCATTTAATATTTTGACCATGGTTAACTTTAAAATGAGGGCAAGAGAAACCACAAAGAGGAGAGGACTACTGTAGTTGTCCCCACCTGAAAAATCTAATCAGTGATCTCTGTAACCAAAGCCAGGCCTTATCATTCACCCAAAGGGATATGGGCCACATATCAGAAATGGAGTGCAGTTAATCTTTCTTGTTCTATCAATTTGGTCTCTTACGCTAGCAAGCCCCTTAGGAAGGGATCTAAGTAATTCCTTCTCTGTGATCTTTTTAATCAAAACTAAAAAACCTAAGCTTGAAGAGAATGGCACAGAATTTTTAATCCACTCTGGCTATTCTGTACATTGTTCTGGCAACTTTTGTACCCTAACTCAGAATCTATTCCTTTCCACTCAATCAAAGTTGCAAACCAGTAGAACTTGTATGTAAAATAAGAGTCCATTGCAGCATGGAAAAATATTTCCAAGTGTAGCAGATTTCCATGAAACATATGACTAAGAGATCACTTCTTGGCAGGGCTTCAGCTTTTTGCCCCCCCTTCTATTTACTAAGTACAGAATTTAATGAAAATAAAAAAGTCTGTTGCAACAATACTTACTATTGGCTGTAGTAAACAGAATGGCCCCCCAAAGAAGTTCATGCCAAGAAACTTGGATCCTGTGAATCTTAGTTTACATAGCAAAAGGGACTTTGTAGATATGATGGAAATTGTGGGCCTTAAGACAGTATGGGCCTCGCCCTAACCGGTTAGGCTCAGTGGATAGAGCATCGGCCTGCGGACTCAAGGGTCCCAGGTTCGATTCCGGTCAAGGGCATGTACCTGGTTGCAGGCACATACCCAGTAGGGAGTGTGCAGGAGGCAGCTGATCGATGTTTCCCTCTCATCGATGTTTCTGACTCTCTATCCCTCTCCCTTCCTCTCTGTAAGAAATCAATAAAATATAATTTAAAAAAGAAAAAAAGAAAGTATGGGCCTTGTCCTGAATTATGTTGGTAATAGGCAGTCAGATTTCAAGTATCAATGCCCTATTTTAGCTCTTACATATAGAGGCTCACCAGCAAGGACCAGAAAGGGGCAGTTAAGAGCTAAGGGCAGTCCCCACCTGGCAGCCAAAAAGGAAATGTGGACCTTGTCTTATATCTATAAGGAACTGGATTCTGCCCACCATCCAGTGGGCTGGATTCATTTCTGAGCTTCTAGATAAGAATCAGCTGACTGACACACTGATTTTCACCTGTACTTCTGACCTATGTAACTGTAAAATAACACATTTTTGTTGTATTAAGGTGCTAAATTTTTTTGTATTGGTTAGCACAGAAGTAGAAAATAATAATTTAGCTGAATCCTACATAATAAAAGGCTAATATGCAAATTGTCCCCTCGACTGGGACTTCGACTGGGAGTTCATCCAGGGGCAGGGCTGGCTGGCCAACCACCTGCGGCCCTTCCCCCTGCCAGCCCCACCCCTGATTGGCCAGGATCGGGGTGGGCTGGTTGGACCCCACCCATACATGAATTCGTGCACTGGGTCTCTAGTAAATAAATAAAAAAACAAGTAAATGAGTAAAAATGAATGAATGGAAGAATCAAATGTGATTTTAGAGTGGAAATGTTATATATACATTTCCAAAATAGTTGAAGAATCACAGGTCCAATTTATTTCCAAGGTCCTTTGAAGCTTTCCTTTCACTTTGCTGATCCATGTCAAAATCTCGTCCCATTTATGGCTCCAAGAGGACACAATTACATGCTGAAACCACCATCTCTGCCCTGCTGGGATGAGATTTATTATCATTTTTAGTGTATAATAACTATTTTGTGCTTGTGATTCCTCAAAATTATTGCTTGAAGAATGGGAGCATTTTCCATCCAGCACACAAACTATTACTCTTCTTACCCAGTGAATTCAGATTTAAGTGCCTGCATACATTTGTGGGAGTTTTTTCCCAGCAGGTATTTACTAGCCTCCAGTTCTGAGAGTAGTTTTCTGCTAGGCTCTGAAACTATTACCAAAAAAAAAAAAAATACAGATAGTTCCCAAATTAAAAACTGATTTATGTTCTAGAAGTTTATGTCTAAGTTAGGGCGTTGTCACTCAGAATGCAGTTCAATGTGAAAGAATATTAAAACATGTATTCTTTATCTAAAGCAGCTCACAAAAGCCCATTTAACTAAAAAATTATTTGAACTAATCCTAAAAAATTTAACTGAATTTAAACACTACTTATTTCTTCCTATGAAAAAAATTTCAGTTCCCCAATTTGTAATGTTAGAAGTTCAACTTCTACCTAGATGAGTTAGCTCTGATATTGGGATTAGAGTCTCCCAATGGAGCATATAGTTCTGAATTTAAGAAAAATCTTTTCTATATGCTTGAACCATCTTGTTTTGTTTAGTTTTGTTTTAGTTCTTTGTATCAGAAACCCCAGTTATCCTTATGTTGGATTATCTTGTTTCTCTTTCATGTCTACTAGTTGTTTTTATTATATCCAGATTCTGTAATCACCATGGTTAACTCTAGCATCTGTGTCGCAGTCTTTTGGCAGCTGCAAGGGTTCAAGGAATCTGGAGAAGGGACTGCGACATAAAATAATAAACTAGACAAAGAAATATAAATTTGGGAGGCATGGGGGAGCCAGGGGAAGCTCCACTTTCTAGTGAAGTGGGCTCTCTGAATCTCCAGACCCATGGCTTTTTATTTGCTGGAAAACACATTTTGCCCTTTAGCAAAGCAGATATACATATCAAAGGTAAAGTTTGGTAAACAGTAAAGGACCATCAGGTTGGGGGAACTGCCCTCAGCTATCAGGCAATAATATGTACATCTTCAGCCCTGCTGAAGCCCCAAGGTCCATTAGCCTTCTGATGAACTTCTTGCATAATTATGGCCTGCTAGAATTTGCCACCAGCACATCTGTATGTGTCACCTTATACATTTCATTTTCTAGAAACACTAAATGAGAAATAAATGGCAATTAGCTCCACAGAGAAGTTAGTGCCCAGACCTATAATTTGTTTCCTTAACTTTCCATGCAGTACCATTAATAAAGTTGGTGCTACTTGGTATTAAATTATCTGTGATGTTTAGGACATGCAACACACATCCAGTGATGTTTTTCTACTTGGAGATAACTAATGTACATGAACCATTCCAATAGGTAGATTGGTAGATAACGTAGATAACGTACATAAGAAAAGAAAGTGGTAGAGACAATAAATATTTTAGGAGTTAAGAAATTGGAACTCAATTTGTGCTTGATTTGACCATTTAGCAACCCCCAAGTATACAGAGAATTTCCTGGCTCATAGTTTTATCTGTTGTAGAGTCCTCTCCCAGCACCTTCTCCATCTCTGTGAACCTAAATCGTCCCCACATTCATGGCCCAGCACATGTACACACTTTCTAGAAAGGCTTCTCTAACAGCCCCATCTCGAGGTAATCTGCCTTTCCTCTCATTTCCCATGTCAACTCATCACTATTTTTCTTAGGACCTTGTGGAATAAAAATGGATAGATGTATTTTTAAAACTGTTTTAAACTTGTAGTTTTAAAAACCATACTTCATTAAGCAAATGACAAGGTAAATTGAGATTTACTATATATAAGAGGAAGAAAAGAAGCAGGGAGAACACTTCAGCTATGGTGAAGGTGGCCAGAAAAGTTGATGAACAAAGGCCTGGAAGCTGGACGTCAGAAGGATGGCTCTCTAGAAACAATGGATTCCCATCGAAAATGGCAGAAGGTAAAATGGTAAAAAGTAGTTGGGGAGCAGATGGTGTAGGGCCTTGAACAATGCTTCAGGGATGGGGAGTTTGGACTTCATCCTGAAAGCCACAGGAAGCCACCAAATGCACTGTTCAAGTAGGTATAAAGGAAGATTAATTTGGCAGCAGAATGTAAGATAGAAGCAGGGAGCTTATTAAAAATATATTTTAGTAGGATAAGGGTAGCAGGTACAAATCTTAAGGGTCCCAGTCAAGTGTGCAGCAACCACATAAACAAAACTTGTAACTGTTCTCATTTTCTGTAATTCACTTTAATTTCTGGTGCTATGTCTCCATTCCACTTGCTGAAGAAAATTTACTCTAGTCACTTTCAGGTAAAATAAGTCCAGGTCTGTATTTTCTCAGGGTTCTGAACTCCATCATTTCAGGAGGGGCTGGAAGGAATGAGAAGGTGAATGTGGGAAATACTCATTTTAGCCTTCTCCTCACTATGTTGGAGTCTATTCCCAATGTCACTCATCTCATTTGTCCTCTCAGACAAAGGGTGAATGGTCTTTGGGAGTACAGATGGTCTACACAAATCCTCCTTATGAGATGTTCCTTCATTCTCACTAGGAAACCCCTGCAGGCCCTTCTCTTGGACAATGCTAGTGTCTAGAATTGGAGCACCCTGAGAGGGTTCAGAGACTGTGGACACCACTCCAGCCCATAAGGCACTGGGAGAATTTCCTCCAGCTGTTATCCACATGGGAGGCGCACCACCAGTTTCACCTTGCAGCTTCTTCTCAATGATGGTAAAAAGGTGGGGTAGGAAAGGGAGATTTGTCTCCCGGGTATGCTGTCTTCTGTCTTTCAGAACAACTTTCTATCCATAGATTCCCAAACTTAACCTCGAGGAGCTATTATGTTCTCTTTTAGGATTCATCACACTCATGTTTAACTCTATTTCTTCTTCTCTGCCAGACTCTCCCCTCATTTCCTTCTTTTTCAGTTTGGGTTTGTTGTTGTTGTTATTGTTGTTTGTTTGCTTGTTTTTTAGTTTAGTTTTGTTTTTTTAGTCTATATCGCAAGTCGTATATGTGCATCTGAATCTTTCATATTACCTAAAGCCCAGAGGGTTTTGAACTTAAGAATCAAACATTTTCTGCCTTTTTTTCCCCTGGTTCTTTAGTGAGTTCCACAGTGACCATGGGTGTGTTCTATCTAACTTTGATCTGGAGGGGGGCTCTTAGGGAACAAACAGGTGGCAAGTGGAATTACATGGGAAATCACATCAATTAGTACTCTAAAAATTGTGCCACCATATAAATTAATGATGTCCTCATGGCCTAGACTTAGGTAGAAAAAAGTATAAGAAGGAAAAAGTCCATTGGTTATGATTAGTGTTAAAATATGATGTAGATTGAGAATTTAAAGAAAGTTTTGAAATTTTGAGTCTGGGTGAATGGAAAATTAAGGAAGTCAAGGCAATTAAAAAAATGAGATAGACAAACTACTTGCTTATTGCCCCATGTCTTAATATTCCTGAACCTGAACAAAAACAACAATTAAAGAATACATATTAATTGAATTAGTGATCTAATAAGCCTACTGTAGAAAATCAATTTCCTTGATCCAACTCACTAAGAGTAGTTTAGAAATGAATATATGCACTCATTTATATACCTTGGGAATTATATCAGTTGGATCAGCAGGTGGTTAGTAAACATGGAATCAGAATAGATAGATCCAGTTATATTTAGGGGCTATCCAATTACTGAACAAGATGAATAGCTCCTCTTGGTTTAGGACTATTTCTGTCTAGGATAATAACCCTCAGGAATCTTTGGTAGCAGCATGTTCCCTTCCCTAGAAGTTGTGAGGACACACTGAAAAATTCTATACTATTCATCTTCTATATTCTTTATCTGTCATTTAAAACCTCTATCATTTCCTTACATCAGTTTGCAATTTCTTAAATTACTGCTAATCTTCTACCAGTTACATTTTAAATAGATGACTTCCTTTTAGGGAAGCATGTTGGACCCCTGGTGAGATTTAGAAAGCACCCTCAAATTGCTAGCAGTATGTTCATGAATCATCTCTTGGGTGGCTTATTTCCTGTGATGATCTTGCAGATGGCTAATGTTATCCATTTTATGTTGATTCCTGTTAGTGCTAACCTCTAGTATTATAATATCTGACTCTGTCCTAATTTTAGGTTATGCTTTCCTTTTTGTTATCCTTTAGCCTTCCTTTCTAAATTTCCATATTTCTGGCATTCGTCAACATTTGTAAAGGGAAGTGGACAGGGAGGACTGATTTTTGTGTAGGGCATATTGAGAGTTTAGGGTATACTGAGCTGATTAGAATAAGAATGTTAATTGCAGAGGTTTAATTAGGTCAGTACATAATATCTTGTTCTTTCCTTCCCCAAGGAAACATTAAGACCCAGGAACTGGGCAGATAGAGATAAAAGTACTGGCTTAATTACTTTGTCTCAGGTGCTTAGAAGAGTGACTAGAACATATAAATAATAAATATTTGGACACATGAACAAAAACAACATTGAAAAAACATAGTTCAATGTACAACTACATTGGCTGCCTAACACATTTCTGAATTAAAATAACTCATCTGGTTCTACGAAAGTCTGGACAACCCAAAACCTCTTAGGTAGAGATGGAAAGGCTTCCATCCACGTAGCCTCCTCCAGGCAGGCGGGTCCTAAGAGAGTGAGCGAGTGAGACCTTGCCTTGCAGAGCAAGTCACTTTTCTTCTCAAGGAAAGAAGGAGTGAGAGAATGGAGAAAGGCCAGAATGTTATTCTCAGGGGAAGTCCCCTCATAGAAAGAAAGACCATGGGATGAAGTCTCTTTTAGAACATTTCCAGCTTATGGCTCCTTCAAGTCATTGAAACTAACAGTTAAATATATGATCAAACAAAACCTATCTAGCCCTGGGGAACAAAGGCATAAGAATTCAAAGATTTTTTTTCTAATCTATTTTATTGTGGTAAAATATTCATAACATGAAATTTATCATATTAACCATTTTGTTTGTAGTTCAATGGTATTAAGTACATAAGTACATTGTGTAATTGTCACCACCATCCATCTCCAGAACCCATTTCATCTTGCAAACCTGAAACTATACACCCTTTAAACAATAACTCCATTACTTCTCATCCCCCAGACCCTAACAACCACCATCCTACTTTCTGTTTCTATGAATTTGATTATGGCAGAAGGAGATTTTTTAAAAATCAGCATTATCACAAACAGATGCGGGATTGGAAGATGAAGCTTAGATGTGTAGACACAATAAGCTTCCTAATTCTAAATCACTCTCCAGAACTAAACTCAGGCAACTACGTGCAACTGCAGACTCCTTCCATCCTCTTGGCCTTTCCCACAGAGGTAGACTGGCCAGGAAGCTCAGGTGCAGGCTAGAGCACTGTGGGCAGGCAGACCACTCTGTGGGCAGGCAGACCCTGAAGAGGTGGCCTGAAGGGCTTGGCCTGTTCATGTTCAATCTTTCCATCAAGCTTGTGACAAGCTTCCTGTCACATCCAGGAAGATGTGACAAGTCCTTCCACAGGAAAAAGGGAGTGGGGATGAAGGTGGAAGAGGATGGGAGACTTACTCTGATGGAAGAAGGGTCTGTTAATGTAAAAACATTCAAACCCATAAAGCATTTTTGTGAGTTTATTTGGGGCAAACTGTTGACAATTGCCAGGAAGCAGAACCTCAACGTATTGGGATAATGCTCCCAGAGAATGGTGGTTTTCCACCTTGTTTTATACATTACAATCAAAGGAGGAGAAGTAAGTGGGTTACGCAAACTCCATTGGTGATAGATTAGGGAGATGGGAGAAAGCAAAGCAGGGTGGGGGATGGGATGGGTAGGGGGGCCCTGGGATTGGTTAAAAAGTAAAATGATAGACACATACTTCCTTTACTTAGGTGGGTACAGGATAGTTAACAGTCCACAATTAACACGATAACAACAACAATGAAGGAATTTATGGTCTCAGTCCTGGTGCCCAGGTGCATTTGGTTGTGCCCTGAGGGATGTTATCTTAGATGCAAAAAGACAATAGGCTCAGTTAAGGTAAAGACTGACCTTTATCAGGGAAGATACTGGCCAAGGACATGACTACCCACTATAACCTGCTTTTAGTTACAGTTTTTAATTTCAGACCATTCTTTGTGGTTACTTTAGGTCTTGGAGTTTGCAAAACCTCCATGCAGACCTTCCCTGAGCTAGTCAGGTTAGCATGTGGCCTTTTTTTTTTTCATCCACAGGTCAAAAAAGATCAGGAAATGTGGAGAGAAGGCCTAGAAACTTAATCTCACGCTCACACTAGTCACAGTCCAACACAAAAGAGGAAAGCCAAAGAGAGGAGGAGTTGGGAGGACACAGCCATGAGCTGGAAGCTATATCACCCTATCATCAAATCATGTTTACTTATCTCAAACTGGAAGTAAAAAACCCGACTACCTCAGAAGTTTATTACTGACAATGTGCATATATATTTTTGTTTCTAAGTTGATTTTTTTGTATTACAAAAAGAGTGAGTCACAATTCTACAATCACAGGCTAAAGAGATTGTTGTCCTCAAGAGATCACGTTTTTCAACCCAGAGTGAAGAAGTGGCCTGTGTCAGCTATGGTCTAGGTAAGTTATGTTAAAACATTTGCAGAAAACAGAGCTGAGGGAGAGAGGGAATGAGCCAAGCAGGTTTCTTGTTCACTATTAGAGTTTGCAGGCATTCCGTTCCCAGCAAGAATGGCTCCTGTCTTGTCTCTGAGTAATGGATACCTGAACAGCTTCCTAGGACATCTTTTCTCTCAAAGTTATTCAAAATTGTGGCTGAAGCTGAAGTCTTCAGAAGTTGTGCTAGTAAAGGGCCCTCTGTGTAGGCTCTAAGGAAGCAGGCATTTGCACTGAGAAAAGTATTGTCTCTGCTTTAGAAAAACCCTGGTTGCTTCTGTTACCAACACAATGACAAGAGCAGATAACCCAGGCATTTGGGGTTTTGGTTCATGTAACTGGTGGTGAATTTTTCTCTGAATGCTTTCAGGGCCTTAAAGTTTTTTTATCCTTGCATAAGTTGGAATTGAGAGAGAGTCTAAAGTTGGAAATCTGACAAGCCAGCAGTTGAAGAACTGACTTTCCTGGGAAAATGCCAAATGACCCTCAACCTCTTAGGCAGTGCTTGCCCAGGTATTTAATCAGCTCTCCTGCGGTTTTTCTTCCCTCTTCTCAGAAGGCTGTATGACATTTGGCATCCCAAGAATCTTGAAAAGAATAGGTACCTTGCTGAAGCAATGATGTAAAAAAATATTTTGCATACAAGTGTGGATGAAAAGGGGCCACATGCTAACCTGAAAGCTCAGAGGAAGGCCTGCGTGGCAGCCTTGCAAACTCAGAGACCTAAGTAACCATAAAGATGGTCTGAAATTAAAACTTTTTAAACTAAAAAGCAGTTTATGGTGGGTAGTCATGCCCTAGGCTGGTATCTCCCCTGACAAAGGTCAACCTTTACCTTGAACTGAGCCTGTCTATTTACTTTTTATCCAATCTCAGAGGTTTCCCAGCTTTGCTTTCTCCTGTCTCCCTAATCTATCACCAACGGATTTCATGCAATCCACTATGTCTCCTGTTTTGATTGTAATGTATAAAACAAGGTGCAAAACTGCCATTCTCTGGAGGAGCATTAATATCTCAATCCGTTGAGATTCTGCTTCCTGGCAATTGTTGACAGTTTTGCTCAAATAAACTCACAAAAATTCTTCACAGGTTTGAATATTTGTTATGTTAACACAAGGGAAGCTGCCCCCATGAAATCTACCCTTGTAGGTTACCCATGGTGTCACAGAAAGATTTGTCTCACTGGTAGCCCTTAAATATAATTCTTATACTCTTCTATAGAAACATGATATTTAAGCAGAAGCCAATGCGTTATATCTTGAACAATAACCTGGGACAGTAAGAGTTCTTGCCCAAGATCTACATTAGGAAGAATCAAGTGGAATTTGCAGCTTCTGTGCTCTTAGAACCTTCTGTGCAGGTTCTGTTCTCTTCCTGCAGGGTGATGCTATCTTATCTGCCTTTTTGTTTTTTCCCAGGATGGGGAGGGAGGAGAGAGCATAATCAGATCATGAAGGGCCCTCTGTGTGTCCTTCCTCCTATCCCAGAAATAGTTTCCTTCTGCCCATCACCCCCTTTACTTCCCAGTCTAAGGACCTGCTTATTTATTGTTCTTTGAGTTGTTCTTAGGAAAACTCTAGAAAGCTGCAAGGGAGCTGACCTGGTGGATCCCACCAACAGATGTCCATTGCCCAAATTTCAGACATTTCTGAAGACAAGTTTTCTTAATAAGCATTTTATTCTCTATAAAAGTAATGACACATTTTGTGCAATTGACCTTTTGAAAGAGGTTATTTCACTGTTAATGGACTTTTTAAGCTGATCTGCAATTCAGCTAAATAAATAAGTGGTGATAGAATGCAGGCTAAAAACACATTACTCTTGCATCAAATTAATGGATTGAAAAATTTGGCTTATACAAGGGTGGTCTTTGCATTTATGTGGTCTAAGCAAAGACCAAAAATCATAAGTAAATTAAAGTAATGCATTGATGACATTGTTTCACCTGCAGAAGCATTTTCTAGGCTTGGACCTATTTTTCTTTTGCTTGTAGTTAAAGGTTCCATTTAATATGAGTATTACACTCAAAATGTCTGAGTACTTGGGTCTCAGCTACTTCCTGCTAACCTTTGTGGAGGCTGCTGACCTTTAGCTCTGGTGAGCTGGAATAAGCATGGGACTGTCAGTAAAATGAATGGCTTTGAAATGTTGCCAATTTACATAGTTTTGGTGAATATCAATTTCCTTATTTCTAAAGTAAGGAAAGTAATATTTATACCTCAGCAAGTGTTTCAAGAATCTAATGGTACAATACATGGAAAAGCAGTTCTTCTACTTAGCATAATTTTGTCTCTCTTCTAGCTGAATAATATTCCATTATCTGAACAGTAGAGGCCCAGTGCATGAAAATTGTGCACTGTAGGGGGGTTGTCCCTCAGCCTGGCCTGCACCCTCTAGCAGTCTGGGACCCCTTGTTCCTTACTGCCTGCCTGCTCGCTGCTCCTTAGCGCTGCTGCAGAGGTGGGAGAGGCTTCCACCACCACTGTTGCACTCGCCAGTAGTGAGCCCAGCTTCTGGCTGAGTGGCGCTCCCCCTGTGGGAGTGCACTGACAACCAGAGGGCAGCTCCTACATTGTCTGCCCCCTAGTGGTCAGTGCGCATCATAGCGACCGGTTATTCTGGTCTTTCCGCTGTAACGGTCTCTTAGGCTTTTATTGTATAGATTCCACAGTTGTCTATCCATTCTCCATGTAGACATTCAAATGTTGATTGACATTTGGTTGTTTTCACATTTTGGCTATGAGGAATAATAATACTATAAACATTCACATAAAAGTTTTTGTGGGAACATATGTTTTCTTTTCTCTTGGGTATATACCTAGAAGTGGAATTTTGAGGTCATATGGTAACTCTATGTTTAACAGGTGAAAGAACTGTTAGAATGTTTTCCAAAAACCTGCAGCCCAGCATGTGCCCTGATGGGGAATCAACGGGGGCCTCTTGGTTCAAGGATCTACACTCAACCATTGAGTCACACCAGATGGGCTAATTCTTTTAATGATGTTGTCAATACATTTTTTAGTTATTTTGGTGGTTGCTCTAGAGTTTATTGTATACATCTTAATTTATACAATGACACAGGTTGGCAGTGGTTTTGTTAGGGCTCTATTTCTCCCCCCACCCCCTTTTTTTTTGACCACACCAGATTGATAAATTCTAGTAATTGCTTATTTATTGCTCTAGTATTTTCAGCAGTGTTCTGTGGCATAAAAAAATTAGCTAGTATCTTGAATCTCCTCTTAATTGCCTTCTACCATAATCTCTACTATTCTTGAGAGCTCTTTAGGTTTAAATTTATCCATGTTTTGTTGTGATTGAAGACAATACATTTGGGAAGAGATTGAGAGCCATGGGTTTTACAACTGCTTCTTCTCCCAGGCAAAATCTCTAAACCAGGGCTCTGGAGCTGGGAGTGGGGATAATGGCAACCTTCCCTCTGATACTGCTGCTCTAGGGGCTGAGTGCTTGGTGGACTGTGAGTATGGGAGAGGCAGCAGCCTGGGGATCTCTTGGCTTATTTCTCTAAGCATACAACCAGAGGTTATCATGGCCCCAGAGTTCTCAGTGAGCTATGCCTGAGGTAGAGCTTCCATCCCATGAGTCAGAGCTCTGCAGAGGAAGAGAGCTCCCACTTTTCAACTCTGGCGGCAGGACGAGAAATACTGAGGTCTTGTTCTTCAATAGAAAGCCCTTCTACTGGGAGCTGGGGGGAATACCAGACTCTCATCTTTAAAACTTCCATACATTTTATTGAATAAATGTTTTCTTTATTTTCTCTTTGCCCTAAGAGCATTTGATGAGGCTTTAAATGGCTGTCTTTTTTATGGTACGTATTTAGTAAATGTCAGTTAGCCTTTGTTTTACCTCTGTTTTCTCACAAAAGACCAAAAACATTGTGAAAGCCTCTTCTAGCCAATCATTTTTATTTTAGTGTTTTATAATCATTAGTTGCCTTAAAAAGACTTCTTTAATCACCCCCTATTTTTTGTGATGCAATGAGGGGTCAGCTTCATTCTATATACCAGGTAGAATCACAAAACACGAATAGATGATGAGGAGGGGTAATTTAATACTATTTCTTCATATGGTCCTTCCCAATTCTCTTAGCCTTTACATTTTAGCCAGTTCCTGAGGGTATTTCTAAATAGATAATGACTCAATATTGCTCCTGGGTCCTCTCAAGAGCAATGCTGGTTAAGTTATTTATTCATAACAGCATATTTTCAAGAATCTTTGTGAACTGTAATAAAATTCCATAAGCCCCTTTGCCTACTCCACTATCAGATTTCCCACATTATAATTAGTACAACTCCTTCCCCACCACTCAGGAGTTCTGTTGACATTATGTTAACGTATCAAAGTGTATTCAAGCTCCTGATACAATTTTCCTGCACTCTGGCTTTAGTGGGTTTGAGTCCTGGTCACACTATAGTCTTTAAATCTGCTTTCTGCATAAGCACAGGGCCCTATTATCCTGGTAGCCAGCCATAACTCAGAGCAGCAGTGTAGTACATATAAAATCACCGCAGTGGCACTCTGCATTTGGGGCTTCGTCTGATATCAAGCACTTTGAAGTCTATAATAGCTCAAACTGGGTTATTGTGAATATCACCTTTCTCACTTCCATATCTGACCATTTACCATACTGTTACTTCAGAATATCATGAAGACTAACTGGTATTATGGACCAGTGAACCTTATTTCCCAAAAGGTTACAATGCAAGGGTCCATTATGCCTGAAAATGGAGAAAAAACATATACAGTAGATTTATGTACAACTCATAGAGATGCAGTTTCACAAAACAAAGGTGATTCAGAGAATAAAAATGAGAAAGAAAAGTGGTGAGAGAATAGGGAAAGGAAATACTATATCAGCTAAGGAGTTAAATTAAAAAAAAAGATACCTCCCAAATTTTAAAATATTGCAAAGCAATACCTCTTGCCAGGTCAAAAATGAAATCCCTTGTAATATATACTGTATGAATGCTGATCTCTGTTTATGACATTTATCTTTATAAATTGATTGAGTTTAGTAAGGAGAAAGACTAAAATAGCATTGCCATTATCTTGCTTTTCTTCGTGAAAAGAAATGCCATTTTCAAAATAAATATGAGGTATCTTTTACAGATCTATAATCCTTTCATATTGTGAAATTATATATTTTTAAAGACCAGCCTAGTTTTCTAAATGTCTTGATTAATAAAAGCATGTGGACAAATATATACATTTTTATTGCAAGATATTCAAGCTTATTTCTATTTGTCTTTGGAAAATAAATATTGGGCTACAATATGAATTTGGGTATGTTTATTTATTCAGGGAATTCATAGTAAATTAAATACTGAGGCCATGTTTTGAGGGTCCACTCAGAAGGAATTAATAACATCTCCATATTTTCATAACCTCTGGTCCTCTGAACCTCTCCAGTCTGCAAGTCCATATTTGCAATAGTTGCCATCACCTTAGCCCATTTGCCTTTCTAAACTTGCTTGTCTGTCAAGCTCTCAGTTCTCCCTGCCGCTGGAAGAGATAAATAAATGGCTTTTTTTTTTTTTGGTTTTAAAAGGACTTTTCAGGTAGTTGGGAGTCAGAACCGGGAATATCTTTCCTTTCAGGTTCTGCAGGCTGCATATGTGATCAGGGAAGGTGACAAGTGGATAAAAGACTTCAGAAGAGAACAGAGGACCTCTGGGAGAGAGCTTAATGCTTTTCCAAGAATAAACATTAGGTCATTATTCCACAAGCTGGTTTGCAACCATTTGTTAAGCTGCTATTATATGTAGACTCAAATCCACATTTCTGATTATATGTCCATTTATCTTTATCCAACTATAGCTATAGATGCTCCCCAACAATGAGAGAATGAAACAGATGGATATGGACACAGTGACCTGCACAGAATGGCAAGATCTTTCACCACGGGGTCAACTTTCTAGAGGCGATGTTGCTGAAGTACTGTACTGACTTGAGCTAGCTGAATCTCTCATTGCTTGTTAATGACCAAAAGATATGACCAGATATATTTTCCATTTGTATGAGGCACACTCAAAATTAATGCATAAATCCAAAGGCATTGAATCAAGGACACATTTTAGTGTTCTGGGAAACCTAAGTATTGTTATGATATCAAAACAATGAGAATACCGTTATTCCATTTTCCTACTGGTGGGTAACTTACCAGGTTTTTTCAGGCTATTTTCCACAAGCATATGCTTTTCATTTGCATCAGAAGTTCCCTCATTAAGATGAGCGAGTCCAGCGTTCACGCCAGCTGGTATTGAGCAACCGACCCACTGACTAACTGCATGAGTAAGGCTTCACTCAGGCGGAAAGATAGTTTACTTTTATTTTTTTCTGCTTTTGTGACTTAAGCAGGGAAACAGTGATATACAGCTTATGTTCCTGGTGATTTGAAATTGAAGCACATAACACAGAGAGAAGCCGAGTCTGAGAACAGAGACATACGGTCTGTAAAACATAAAAGGATCAAAGGAAAAATGTCAGCGTGAAGTAGATTGAGAATAAAGAACAGGGCCAAGTGGGAAGAAGAAGAGGCTGTGAAGGAGAGGGGAAGCAACCTGCCTTCAGCAGTGGAAGGTGGAATGGTGGGGGCAGCAGGTGGTATGGAGAAGAGGGAGGCTGAGGACTTAAAGCAATCAAACAGAGGCTTAGGGCAACAACCATTCTTCTATTGTAATAGCCCATTGAGCAAATAGCTCATTGATTTACACTTGCCAAATGAACACCATATATCATATTATAGTAAGGAAGAAAATGTATTAAAACTGAGACTGGATTATGAGATGAAGGGGGAACTATTTAAGATTGTAAAGCTCTAGATAGCTCAGAGAGACAGAGCAGGAATCAGAGTTTCCTGACTGTCACTTTCAGAACTTGTCCACACGAAGTTAAGATGGCTAATGCGTTATCTCATAACAAATGTGGGAAAGTGATTTACCATCTTCAGTTCCTGAGAACAGATGGCCATAGATCATACAGCAAGCATGATGTGGAGGTAAAGTAAGAGGTGCCTGCATAGCTCAGCTTGACACACTAATGGGCACCTCATTTCAAAACTTACTTGAATCCATTCCATTCTCAATACTTCACTACTCCAGTGCATGACATATTGTCCTTTGCTGTTAGCAGGAGTTGGTGGACAGTCTATTAGAATAAAGTCCTAAGCAGCAAAGAAGAAGGAAGAGAAAAAAATATAGAGGAAGCTACTTGCAAAAGTGCATGAAGTTTCCTAGGACTTAGGAATGGTTCCAGGTGTTTAATATTTTTCTTCTTTTCTTGACCTGAATTATATCATTGCCACTATGTTTTTCTTAATGCATATTTTGGAGGAAAACCTGGGAAGTCGATGGTCAAGTGCCTCAACCAGGGATATCTTCCCCACCTTCCAAGGAATACTTGACAATCTCTGAAAACATTTTTGGTTGTCCCACTTGGAAAGTGGTGCTACTATCATCAATTGGGCAGAGGCCAAGGATGCTGCTAAACATCCAAAAATGCTCAGGACTGCCCCCACCACAAAGAATTATCTGGAAAAATATATCAGAAGTGCCAAGGTTGAGAAACACAGTCATAAGAATTCATACATCAGCAAACATTCAGTGAGTGTGTTCAGGGTAGTGTGCCGGGTGCTATGATATAAAGATGAGAGGCACAGAGTCCTTTCCTTTAAGAATTTGCCACTTTCAACAAGAATGACATCATATATGATATAAACATTTGGAGCAAAGAGAGACTATTCCCAGGTGTGCCATCAGAGAAGGCTTTGGGCAATGGCAATGTTTAAATGTGAGAGGAAGGGATGCACTCTCTGAAGGAGTGAAAGAAAGGAGCAACTAGGCAGAACAGGAGCAAACCCAAGGATGGGAACAGAGGTAACTGGAGTGGAAAGAGTGTTGGAAGCACAGTTGGGGCCAGACCTCATACAGTCAGGCTGAGAAGGTTTTGTTGCTGCTTGTTCCTCTGTCTATTTGTTGTTATTGCATCTTTCAATAAAGGGAATCCATTAAGGCAGCGGTTCTCAACCTGTGGGTCTCGACCCCTTTGGCGGTCGAATGACCCTTTCACAGGGGTCGCCTAAGACCATCCTGCATATCAGATATTAACATTACGATTCATAACAGTAGCAACATTACAGTTATGAAGTAGCAACGAAAATAATTTTATGGTTGGGTCACAACATGAGGAACTGTATTTAAAGGGCCAGAAGGTTGAGAACCACTGCATTAAGGGTTTTGTAACAGGAATGTGCCATGATCAGAGACCTGAAATTGGAAGATTTTATAGCAAAAGTGTGTGAGTGGCGACCTGCAAAAACCACCGTGTCTTCACTGCTCCTGGCACCAGTCTGCTCCTAGTGAAAAACTGAGCGCATGCTCTGTTCACGGCCTTGCCTCTGACAATCCTCCCTAACCTGCTCTGTCAACCTCCAGCTGCCTTTCCCACACACACTGATCTTGCTGCTTATCTCCCATGGCCTTCCTTCTTCACTGTTAGCATTTCATTTTTATTACTATTTTTTTTAGCCATGATCCTACATCCTCCTAATGACAGAATATGTTTCAATACCCAAATGGTTCTCATGCATTCACATTAGACTCACTTGGGAGATGGTGGGGGTGGGGAGACGGGAGGGAGGGAGGGACTACCAAGGGATGATGAATATGTTAACATGGTGATAGTTTTATGGTGCGTGCATTTATCAAAACTGACCAAATTGTATATTATAAATAGATGCAATTTACTGTTAGTCAATTTTATATCAACAAAGCTGTTTTTTAAAAGAATCAACTGGAGGGCTTGAGATTTTTGCATTTCTAAGGCTCTTTGAGAAACACTGTTCTATACCAACCTTGGCTAAACCAATTTCCTTCCCATTTCTGCATGATTTCCAGATTTTTTTTGGTCAGGATCCCTTTTGAAGGGCTATTGGGCACATGCTGACCTTACTTCATCAACTGCTCTTTATCTTTGCTCATTGCAGCCTGGCTTCTGTCATCTACCACTCTAACAAAATTGCTGCTTCAAGGATCACAGATGATAATGATAATCAGCGTTTATATAGTTCTTACCTGCCAGTTTTGTTCTAAATACTTTACATGTATATTAACTCATAAATCCTCAGAACAAGCCAATGAGATAGATATGATTAAATTTTTCACTCTAAATTGAGAAAACTAAAGGACAGGATGGTTTACCAATGGACCAGATTACATAGCTAGTTAGCGATGAAGTCAGGACTTGAATTAGGGCAGTTTGTCTCCAGAATCATGTTCTTAACCCCTGCTTGTCTTAATTATACTATTAATGGCTTCTTTTAACTTGACCATTGAGAAAGGGAAAAGAGCAGGTGCTGATATGCTGAATGAAGCTGGCCTGGCACTCATGGCTAGGTCATCCTATTCTTCCATTAAATGTAAACAGCTCCAGAGAACAACCTCAGCCAAGGCTGCCCTTAGACCATGGTAAATGAGCCAAGGTAAGACCACTTCACAATTTTGTCTAAGAATAGACAATTTTACCCTCTTTTTAATTCTCCCTCCCTGTAGATAAGATTTACTGAGATACCCAGTCATAGAACTTGTCCCTGCTCCCTGACAGAAACCACTTCACAGTGAGCCTCTGCTTCCTTAGGCTCCCCCAAAACCACTCAACCAAAGCCCAGACCTTACTGTCGGTTCCAATGCCACCTTACTACACACCCTGAGCTTCCCTGTGGTGTGTGCCTTCACACCTGCAACAAGCAATATGCCCAACTTGTTCAACTACTAGTAGGTTTCTTCAGGCTTTGGCTGGAGTACGTTGACATCTCTATGTCATGTTTGAATTCCCACTCCTTGAAATCCTCTTCATTAGCTTTTAGATGCCATTCATTGTGTCCTCATTCTCCTCTGTATTTTTATGATTTCTACCTCTTGATATCCATGTCCTTGTGTAATTCTTTCTTCTGGAGTGTGGGCTGAATCTAACAACTTCCTTCAAATGAATAGAACACACACAAAAAAAAATTTAGAATATCTCCTATGAGATTAGGTTACAAAAAATATGCTAGCTTTTTATCTTACTTGGCTTTTCTTGCTCTATCTTTCACTCACTCTGATGGAGCCAGGTGCCGTGTTGTGAGTGGCTCTGTGGAGAAGCCCACGGGATGTGGGCTTCACATAGAGAAACCCAAAGAAGGGTGTCATGGATCTAAGGTTGGCCTCCAAACAATAAACAGCGAGGATCTGAGTCCTGCCAACAACTGCTTGGGTTACTTTGGAATTGCATCCCCACCTAGTCAGCCCCAAGAGGACTGCCATCCTGGCTGCCTTCTTGATTGCAGCCTCAGGGAGACTTTGAAGAGAACCATCTAGCTAAGCCATGCTGGATTCCTCACCCACAGAAACTATAAGGTAGTAAATTTTTATTATTTGAAGTCTTTAAATTTTGGGATAATTTGCTACACAGCCATAGATAGCTGTTGTAGACTCCCATAATAGAAAGATGAATTATTCTACAGCATAGAACACATTATGTCTCTGGCATAGAATCTTTCATGGCTGACCACTGCCTCCAGGATAAAGGTTCCCAGTCCAGCCTAAGCTTTAACATATCCTTTGCTTTAGCCACAATAAACTGCTCATATGTCCCAGAACATACCAAGGCACTTTAGTTTCCTTTCCCTAGAGTGTTACATGTTTTTGGAAGTCTCCTTAAGAGCACCCATTGCCCAGCTGGTGCAGCTCAGTGGTTGAGCATCGATCTATGAATCTCGAGGTCACGATTTGATTCCCAGTCAGGGCACATGGCTGCGTTGTGGGCTTGATCCCCAGTGGGGGGCATGCTGGAGGCAGCTGATAAAGGATTCTCTCTCATTGTTGATGTTTCTATCTCTCTCTTCCTCTCCCTTCCTTAGAATCTTTCATGGCTGACCACTGCCTCCAGGATAAAGGTTCCCAGTCCAGCCTAAGCTTTAACATATCCTTTGCTTTAGCCACAATAAACTGCTCATATGTCCCAGAACATACCAAGGCACTTTAGTTTCCTTTCCCTAGAGTGTTACATGTTTTTGGAAGTCTCCTTAAGAGCACCCATTGCCCAGCTGGTGCAGCTCAGTGGTTGAGCATCGATCTATGAATCTCGAGGTCACGATTTGATTCCCAGTCAGGGCACATGGCTGCGTTGTGGGCTTGATCCCCAGTGGGGGGCATGCTGGAGGCAGCTGATAAAGGATTCTCTCTCATTGTTGATGTTTCTATCTCTCTCTTCCTCTCCCTTCCTCTCTGAAATCAATAAAAATGTATTTTTTAAAAAAGATCACCCATTTTGGAATTAATCATTTTTTCTCTGGTGTTTCAAGGCCCACAGAAATAGGTAGAAATGAAGGCAGGAAAAGTAGAGAAAGCACATAGAAGCGAGGAAGTAAAGAAAAGTAAGTGTAATAACACAAGAGACAGCAGCTGGAAAAATGATCATGGAAATTCATCAGCTTCAAAGAGAATGGACTGTGCACTGCAGCAAAATGCAGACTTGCTCATGATGGAACACATTTTTTTTGTAAGTGAATCAGTCTGGTTCTCAGGTTGGGAGTTACATTTGTAGCTAGGGGGGAATGTTGGTAGAAACCTTAGGTGAAACCTTGCTGTTGCTATTTTTGGCCAATCAACATAAGCAGCCTGAGGCATAAGCAGATGCCTAGGGCCCGGCTCCTGTGGGTGCCCATCATGCAATAGCCTCTGGGTACATTTACAAAAATTATTTTTAGATGTCATTTCTGGCTCTCAGAACTTTTGGTTATCAGAGTTACTTCACTCTCCACCCTTAAATTAGGTTTTTTTCCCTGTGGAATGTCAGGGATTCTATGATGAAACAAGATCAACTTGGCTCAGACTTGCTATTAAATCTTCTATTGAGAATCTTGTTTTTATTTTTCCTGTTAGGGTAGCCATTTGGTCTAAGAGAGTTTAGAAGGAGAAATCTTTGCTAAAGGCAGCAAAGCTGAGAAATATTTAACAGAATGCAAATCCAGTAGGCAGCTCTTGGATTGAAAGAAAAGGAATGGAGGCTATTCTACTCTTATGAAAAGGGGATGTATTAAAATGCAGTCATTAACTGGTGGAGTGTTCCAGAATAGGAAGTTACCTACAGGGAATTTGGGTTAAGTTTCTCTGGGGTATAACAAACCTGTACATCCTCATGAGAAGCCAGAAAAGAGGAGAATTTGAAGTAGTGGAGCATGGATCTTAGCAGAGTAGGACTGACTTGGGAGAAAAAATGCCTTCCCCCGTCTTTATTCTGACGGGAGGTGAGAAAGGGTGCCTGTGGCGGAGACAGGAAGAAGTTGCTAGCTGTGGGAAAGCAGTCCCGCCGCGGCTACCCGGGGGCCATGTGTTACTTATTTATCCAGCTAGAGTTTCAAACAAGTTAAAAGTCCAGGTGAATTTAAAAGAAGCACTCTAACCACTGTTTAGAGCTGCAGGTAGTTGATTAGAAGGATAATAAATTGAAGGAGAACAAATTACACAGTGTATCTTGCTGTCACTGAACCATGGAGTTCTTAGGACTCCAAAGAGACCTTAGCACTAATAATAGGATTTCTTACTTGGATTGTCTAAGGTCATAAAGAGACTTTTTAGCATGAAAACTATGCAAGTATTTTTTTCTGGTTAATGATTTTCTAGAATTAATATGTGTAATCCAGAGCTGTCATTTTATCATTTACTAGAGACCCGGTGCATGAAATTCATACATGGGAGGGAGTCTGGCCTGCACCCTCTCCAATCTGGGACCCCTCGGAGGATGTCCAACTGCCTCTCGCAATCAGGGACCACTGGTTCCTAACCGCTCACCTGCCTGCCTGATTGCCCCTAACTGCCTCTGCCTGGCCCCGCACCTGGGACCCAGGATTCCCTCCTCCGGCTGGTTGCAGGCACCTGGGACCCGGGACCCAGGCTTCCCTCCCTCTGGTCGGCTGCAGGCATCCAGGACCCGGGCCGACTTCATCCGGGCTGGCCACAGCCGCACAGGACCGTGGGCAGGTGGCTTCACCTGGGCCACAGCCTCAGGCACCCAGGACCTCGGAGTGGGCAGCTTGTTCCTTTCCTGGGTTGCAGGCGCAGGTGCTGGTGCCTGGGACCGTGGGGCAAGTGGCTTGTCCCTCTCCCGGGCCACAGCCTGGCTGGTCCCCATTTCTCTCTTGTGAGCTCATTTATGCCTGGCTGGTCCCCATCTCTCTCTCCCCAGTGTTGAGTGTCTGAGCCATTATAGCATGACAGTGTAAGGGAGTGATGCCATTTGCATATTAGTTCTTTATTATATAGGATGAGCTTGTCTGTTTCCCTGCTGCCTCTCTCTCTCTCTCTCTCTCTCTCTCTCTCTCTCTCTCTCTCTCTTTCTCTCTCCCTCCTCCCCCTCCTCCTCCTTCTTCTTCTCCTTCTCCTTCTCTTTCTTCTCCTTATTCTTCTTCCCTCCCCTTCCTTTATATTCCAGAAATAACTTTAGGAATCAAGCAGTGACTGCACTCAAAGACCTGCCCCAGACCAGATGCTGGCAAGACTAATCCCCAGAGATATTCACTGCTGCATGTCCCCTGCATTAGCCAAGGGCAAACCCATCTTCCAAGGTCTTCAGCTGCTGTAAGCTCCTCTAGCGGCCTCAGCACCTCCACTCACATGGATTTCCCCCAACCTGGAGGGTCCAGCTCATTAAGCTTCTCACCACCCAGGTTGCCTCAGTTACCATTAGAGGTCCAAGCCTCAAGATTATCACTGTTGTCCAGGTTGTCCCAAATATATCCTAATCTCATCATCCACCCTTCTCTATCCTCTCAAATAATTCCAGAAGGTCCCTTTGATATTTATAGACCTTTATCAGCAGAGACCCAATGTATCTTTAACCTCTTGCTGGAACATTCCATTCCCCTTCTTGCATCTAACTCAGAAGTCGGAAAACATTTTGTGTGTAGGGCTAAGTAGCATATATTTTACACATTGTGGGCAATATACTAGTAGTCTCTGTTCCAGCTACTTAACTTTCCCATGCTGGCACACAAGCAGCCATAGAAATAAGTGAGCATAGCTAGTTCCAGTAAAACCTTATTTATATGATCAAGGGCCAGACTTGGCCGAGGGGTAGTAGTAGTTTTCTGATCCATGTTTTCATAGAAAGCTGGCTCCCCACATGGGAATTCACTTTCCTCTGGCTTCCGGTGAAGGCTGTTTATTCCCTCTTCAGCTTTCCAGGTCAGGACTGTTGATTGCCAGTCTCTCTGTGATGCCTTATTCTTTGATGACTTGAACACTTGACTCACTTCACTCTCAATTCTGCCACCATTCTTGGGGACTTCAGAATTTAATAACTGGCTCATCCAATACTCCAATCTCTCAGTTCCTTATTTCTTTTTTCATAGCCAATAGTCTCTCATTCCACCTCACCTCAGCCATCTATTCACAAAGCCATACCCCAAACATTGTTATCTCTAAGGACATTTTCAGGATCTCAATTTCAAATATCTCCTGTTCAACTCTGGCTAAATCCAAAATATCAGCCAGTAGATTGCCTTTTAACTTTGTTGATGGCTCCTCTGCTGTGTCTTTTTCGTTTTATGTAGCCCCACTTGTTTATTTTTGCTTTTGTTGTCTTTGTTTCTGGTGTCAAATCCAAAAAGTCATTGACAAGAGTATTTTCTTCTAGGAGTTTTATGATCTCAGGTCATATGTTCAAGTTTTTAATATATTTTATTCTTCTGTATGGTATAAGATGGTTCACTTTCATTATTTTGCATGTGGCTATTCATTTTACAAACACCATTTATTGAAGGAATTGTCCTTTCCCCATTGTATATTCTTGGCATTTGTGTCCTAAGTTAATTGACCAGCCTCCTATTTTTGTTCAGTAGGGCTGAGCTTCAGGTGTCTGGAGCAGTAACCAACTCAATAACGCACATTATAGTGACTTTTACCCTCCCATCTCTTCCATGTTTCCTCCCTTACCTCTGCTTCTGAGGGTCATCTCCAAAGTAAACTACTGTGTCCAAATCCAGTCTAAGCAACCCACGCCCCTGCCAGCAGTGTGTGCTGTCCAGCTGATCCCTGTGGTAAGGAGCTTATGATACACGAATCTGCACTAAAGGAGGGAGGCCTACAGCCCCTGAGTCTGTAAAGGAAGGTCAGGCAAGTACCCCAAGGGCAAATCACAGGGCTCTGCCTTCACTAAGTTCTAATCACTTCCTTGTTTCTAAGAAAAAATAATCATGACCCTTTTCTCAGGTGGTAATTTCAAATGTAGCTGCTTGTGTTAGGTACACAAGCACCTACATTTAGGTACACCAAGCCTAGTCAAGAATTCAGAACTATAGCTCCAGCCTAGAAAATTTAAGAAAAATTCTATATTGATTAGAGTTTAAAACTTCTCCCTCCTGACTAGAATTAAAAACGTATCCCCACCAACCTCTCTAGTCCTACCTCAGATAGACTGTTTTTCATAATCACTATCTTTAAATCGTTTTGACTTGAATTTGATGTAAATAAGGCACCTCATATTTATGCATTGGTTTGTTCTTTCATGCCCAAGTTCCCGTTTCATTTACATGATTTCAACTTGGAATGTGCAGTTTCTGAAAGACAGGAAATAAGATTGTGCACATCTCTTTGATATGCAGTTAGGTGATCTATATCTGTATCTATATATCTAATCTATATCTATATCTATCTGTCTACTACCTACCTATCTATATTGCTAATGGTAACAGTGTTTCCTCACTTGAGAATGAACGTTTCTTTTGCTCATGCAGTTATGACTATGGCTAGATATATCATGAATGGAAAAGAATTATTTTTAAATTATATGTGTTTTTTCTTATATAAATCAGTTCAGAACTATCATTTTGACAAATGTCCTCAAGTATGAACAGACCTAATTTTCCAAAGGTCAGCATGTGGTGGAAAGAGGAATGACATGAGGGACATTTGGTGAGTGGCTTCCCAGGCTTGAGTGGGAAAATGGAGCACATCATATACTGTGATGACGCTGGGGTGCCCGTCTTCCTACACTTCATCCCAGCTCAGATACTATAAAAAATGTCAACTTTTATTAGATTTCTAATGGATTGTTATTAGTTCTAGCAACGCAGTGTCCCTTCTCATGATCTTTCTTTCAAAGAGTGTTTATTTCCTTTCTAATTGTGCTTTCTTGTAAGAATGAAAGCAGTGGTTCACAGAGCAGTGTATCTCCTGACCAAATGAAATCAATAAAGAATCAGAAGATTTCCCTAGGCATTCCAATAGCTACCCAACTAAAACAACCCCTTCTGATATCTGACAATGGTTGCACAAATTATGAGCATAATCCTCTATTCTAGCTCTGAGTTTGTTCTAATGTCTTTGAGATGTCATGCTGATGTGTGAGAAGTGAGAATAGCACCGGGAATCATATATAGATGGTTCTTTTGTCCACTTGCAAGCCCTGATTCTCTGAACTAAAAATGCTATACAGCTATCAGTGTTTTCTTTATTATGCAACACCCTTAATTGGGGTAATTAAAAGACAACTATAAAAAGTACTATTTGTGCCTGCTTTTTCTTTTCTAATTTAATGATACAGATTAATTGCCTAGCAGCCATATATGTATAATAAATATTAGGTTCATTTATTAATTATATAAGAATGTTTTATTTGGCTTTTCTTAGTTTTGGCTGATACATTTAAAAAAGAACAAAGATAAGGTCAATAAAACAAGGCACTATATTTTATTATAAATATCAAGTCAAACTAATGAATTGAGTTTTTCTGACTGTACAAATGAAAAAATTTTATTAGAGATGAGGAGCTCTGTAGCTTTGCTGAGATTAGGTCATATTTGCACTGGATAGAAGAACACCTAAGTGGAGCCTGGGCCTGGGAAAATAACAGAAACTCCTTAGTAGTAGATGTTTTAAAGGATGGATGAATGAGGAAGGAGAGCCTGCATGAGACTGAGAGATGGGTGACAAAGTTTTGTAGTGATTTGATTTGGCCACTTCAGAGATATTTCTTGAGTTACCCTGGAATGAATGGTTTAGAGGGCTCTGTGCTTTGAGGCCATTGGCAATTAGGAAGATACTACACAGCAGATGGCTTATTGTCTTATTATTGTGTTAAAGGGACATGCATTTAGCATGCTGTTAAAATGAAATCTAAGTCATCATTAAAGGAAACAGACTGATTTTATTTTTCCAATTTGGAAAACACAAATAATATGCATAATATTTTTCTATTGTATTCCTCATCTTTTTAAAGGGTGAAATAAAATTCAAGCAAGCAAGAGTTCAGACATCAGCACTAACTTTCTCCCAAGCCATCACAGCACACTTGAAGATATTTAATGTGTAGTCCAACCATTCTGTTACTTGCAGCTTTAGTAACGTTGGTTCATGAATTCAAAGTGTCTATTTTTTGGGAATCACTTTGGTCAAAAGTTCAGTTCCTTAAAGAGTAATTCTCAGTATCAATTTCAAATTCTTATTGTTCTCTTTGCTTTCCCTAGTGAAATAAATGTGGCTTAAAGTGCATACATCCTCCTAATCACATGTCAAAATTATAAAAATTATTTTATTAAAAGGTGAGAAACAGATTTTCAATAAGTAAATATTAAATAAAACATTTACATGGCAGTTGTTAATAACCTCTGAATTTTTGTTTGTAAAAGATAATATGGATAGTTAATTAGGTTGTGGTCCCCTCCATCTCTGTTTCTGGTTCCATTACCTCCAACACTCCTGACTAAACCATTAGGAGTTTAAAAGTGATTTATAAACCTTTATAGTGAATCTTACATATTTGAGGTTTGATTATTTGGTGAGGAACGTTAAGTATTCACCATATTATTATGACTAAAACTCATCTTGAAAGGCAGCCCTTTGCTACATTAATCCTAGTTCCATCAGGTGTTACTAAGCTTCAGCTACCACATTCATTGTGCTTCAGGGAACTGCAGACTATGGGGCATGCCAGGTGAGCTAAGAAAAATGTTTACATTTTTAAATGGTTTTAAAAAATCCAAAGTATAATATTTTGTGAGACCCAAAAATTATATAAAATTCAAATTTCAGTGTCAGCAAATAAAGTTTTATTGGAACATAGCCATGCTCATCCATTTATTGTCTATGGCTGCTTTTATGCTGGTAGAGTAGTTGCAACAAAGACTGTATGACCCACAATGCTTGAAGTGTTTATTATCCGGATCTTTCCAAAAGGAGTTTGACAACTTCTGCTCTATTCTGTTAGCTTGTTTCAGGGGGATAACTCTGCCCACTTCCATTCATTTGCTGGCTCCTAGCATTAGTTACCTTTGAGCCTGACCTGACTCCTAACACTCTGTGAAGTTTCTGTTCATATTAAAAGTCCACACTGTGTTTTCCTCTTCTTAACACCAAAGAGTCATCCCAAAACTGATGGGCTACAAGATGGGACTTGTAGTAGCCAGCCTTTAAAGATGGTCCCGACGATCCTGGTATTAGCACAACTGCGTGATCCCCTTTCACATTGTCCTAGGTTCGGGTGTGTGACCAGAAGAACATGGTGGAGCTGACTGAGTGTCATTTCTGAGATTACATTATTAAAGACACTGTTATTTCATTTTGATCTATTTCTTGCCCTCTCACTCTTAGATCACTTGGCTTGGGAAAATCATGTTATGAGCACCTCTAAGGAAAAGCCTATGTGGAGAGAAAATCTCCTGTCATTGCCATGTAAATGAACTTGGAAGTGGATCCACCAGCCCTAATCAAGAATTCAGAAAGCTAGCCCCAGCCAAGAGTTTGATTACAACCTCATGAGATACCCTGAGCCAGACCACCCAGCTAAGTCATTCCCAGCTCCCTGACCCTTACTTAGAAAGCATATGAAAAAAATAAATGTTTGTTGTTTTAAGCAGCTAACTTTGGAGGAATTTGCTGTGCAGCAATAGATAACCAATATGAAACTGAAAAAGCTTCATGTTGTCCACCATGGCACTACCTTTTCCCCACTCTTATATTTAGTCTATTTATGGTCTTTTTTAAAAAAAAATGTGAATTTCTTCTCTTTTCTGGCTGTGCCTCATTGGTGGAACTTTATTTTTTAAAAAAATTTTCTTAACTTTGTACTTCTGCTTTTTTCTCAAACTAGAATTCAGCCTCTCCCTTTGGCAGTTGCCCTTCCAGGGACTTTGTAGTTTAGTGCATATTCCTTGGTTCTCTGTGCTTGCAGAATAGGAATGATTTCTCTGTTGTTAATGTCAAGGTCTCTCAACCAGTATTTTAAATAGAAAAATAAGGAGGAAAAAACCCCAGTAAAAAATACTTGCTATATTTTCTTGGAATAGTCCTGCTAAGATCACCATCTTACTTTTGGCCTCTCATTTGAAGAAAATAAAGGATATAAAAGAATTTAGAAGCAGGGAGAAAATTTATAAATGGCACAATCTGACTACCTGATTTATACATGATAAAATGAGGCCCCTGAGGTTATGAGATGTTCCCAAGGTCACTCAGCTAGTTACGGGGGTCCTTTAATGCCATGAAAGACCATTTAAATGTAAAGGTCTGTGAAGGGTAATTGAAGCTAAATTGGGCTTTTGTGGGGGAGGAGGAGGTGGCTTGCTGAGGATACCTGTCAAGCTCTCTGCCTGGGTGAGCCTGGTTCAATTACCAGACTGGACACTGAATACAATGGGCCATTGGCATGACTCAAGACGGCTGGGTCACAAAGTAGCTGCTAGATCTGAGCATCTTATGTCTTAAGGAGACAGACGCATCTTCTTTCTACTGATTATTAATGTATTTTGATTCGATCTGTATTTCTTCTATTGTTATATAAACATAGAAAATAAGCCCCAGTTGAGTTTTGGGGGTAGGGAATCAAAACAGGTTGACAGAATGCCTAGGAACTGGGCTGAAAGTGTACACAGTGAAAGGGTCGGACAGGAAATCGGTGAAGGAGGGGAAGGGTTAGTGTTTTACTTTGTGTATGCCCATGTTTTTGAATGTTTTACAATAGGAATGTGTTTGGCATTTCTTGTATAATTTCGCAAGGTTTTATAAATTTGTTCCAAAAAAGTAGCCCCCCAGGTCATAATCATTTTAGAAATTGAATTTGAAAGTAGAATTTGCCATTGTGTGTCAGCATGTACACAACTCAAACAGTTGTCCCCGTCCAACAAATAAGCACAAGTGGATTATAAGCAAGACAAAGATTAGAAATCAAGACGCCTGCCGTGATAGGAGCGAACGTCACAGGCAAGAGATTCCAACACAGCTGATCCCATGAGAAGAAATGGGGCTAAGTTATGGCTTTAGGAGTTTGAATGAACTGAAATAAAGAGCTTCTTTATGGTAGAGCTATTCATAGTAGGGAGGAAATTTAGTAACAAATTATCATTCAAACTGAGTGTCTTTTCCTTCGATATTTTACAAATGGAATTAAAAAGCATTTGTTTCTGCTCTGGCCAATTAGGCTCAGTGGATAGAGCACTGGCCTGTGAAACGGAGGGTCTGGGTTGGATTCCAGTCAAGGGCGTGTACCTGGGTTGCAGGCTCCTCCCTGGCATGGCCCTGGTTGGGGCTCCTGCAGAAGGCAACCAATCAATGTATTTCTCTCACATAGATGTTTCTGTCTTTCCCTATCTCTTCCACTATCTCTAAAAATCAATGGAAAAATATCCTCAGGTGAGGAATTAAAAAAAAACACAACTTTAAATAAAAAGTACTTGTTTCTGACTAGATAGGTTTGAATTAGCTAACATCTCTATTTGGTTAGTAGAGAACAAACTGATGGCAATATGACAGTCACAGTGAACATGCAATCATTTCTTTTGTTTTTGTTTAATCCTCACCTTCATTGATTTTTAGAGGAATGGGGGGGGGGGAGAGAGAGAGGGAGAGAGAGAGAGAGAGAGCGAGAGAGAGAGAGAGAGAGAAGAGAAATGTCAATGGATCAGGGATCAAACCCAGAATCTGGGTATGTACCCTGACAGGGAATCAAACCCGTGACCCTTTCGTGCATAGGACGATGTTCCAAGCAACTGAGGCACACTGGCCAGTGCTGCAATCATTTATGAATAAAATAAAGGTGGGTGACAAATCCGAGTGTTCTAAGTGTCCAACTAAATCTTGGAAAATGAACTCAAGTCAAATCTAATTTTAATAAGTCTTATAAATATCTTCACACTATTATTCACCTATGGTTCATGTTCAGACCTTCAACTTTTTAAACTATCTTAAAACTTGTATATTTCCTAATTTTTGTATAATGGGTGTGTATTTTGTGTAATTAAAAATATATAAAAACTACAAAAAAGGCAAATTCCTGGAAAATTTATCATAGTAAAATATCATTATTTTGGACTTTTGAATGAGTAAATATTTTACTTTAAGTGATTTTAATACATTAAGATAAATATTGTACATAACATAAACTAGGATAAAAATAGTGTTTCATGGATAAATAAGAATTATCTGATGCCAAAAATATGTAAGACAAACTTGTTATTATAAATATTTTAAACACTTTATCTTGATTAAGCTATTAATTTATACTAGCAGTAACAGGAGACCGACTTGTTGGGAAAGTCAGCTTCTGTCTATCCTTAATCACCATTTCCAAATAGAATCTGTTTAGTTGTCCTCCCTTGTGTTCTTTCTCTCTGTGAAGTGACAATCTTAGTTTCTGATTGCTGAATGGAAAGAAAGAAACCAAGAGCAATCACTATGCATAACTTCTGGAAACCAGAGCAAACCCAAAAGCAAGCAATTAAATATTGAGACTAGCTTTTACACATGATAAATTATTTGGCATAGTTGATTTGCTTTAAAATTTGCCCCTTAAGGAGTATATTTATCACTCTCAAATGCTTACATCCTGGTCAAGAAAAGATAGAGGGTAAGGGAAACTTAAGTTAATCCAAATACCATATTGAAAATCTGCTTATTAGAAAAATATTAGAAATTCTTAAAATAATGATGGTTTTCATTAGAGATATTTTCAACCTCCCTTTTTCTGTATTGTGATTTCTAGATGTGATAATAACTTTCCTGTTTACTTTTCTTTCATTTATTTCCCATTATTAGCTCAGTGGCCATATTACTATTTGAGGATTAAACAATAATATAAATGGTAGAATTATAGTTATTTAAAAATTTATTTTTGTCTTTCATACCTTTATATGTTTGCTACCTTTTTATACTAATGAGCATGTAATACTTTTTACAATAAGAAAGACACTCCATGTTATCGGTTAATAAACAAACAGTTGATCCAGAACCTTGTATCTTTCAGGGGAGGGAGTTCACTAGCTTTACCACCTGAAATCCTGTCCAGTGATCTCCCCATAATCATGAAGTCTGGGAAGACTCTACACCAGAGTGATCCCCCACCCCTTTTAGGGGAGCCTAGAAAAGCCAGAGACCATCCTGAATATCTCAAAGACTCCATGAACCAGGAAGAGGAAAGAGCTGCTCAGATACTGTCTTCACTTCTCCACCTTCTCCCTTCCCCTTGCCCGCCTCCACCTTCGTAATGAAGAAATGAGTATAATTTTAAAAAATTCATTAGGAAAATATTGTAAACCAAAAAAGTGTATGTGTGCATTTTTTTACTCATTCATTCATTTATATTGTAAATATCTTCACGTTATTATTCACCTATGGGGAGGAGAGAAAGACTCACTTTGCTATGTATACACTTGACACCTTTTGACTGACCATGTATACGTAATTACCAAAAGTAAATTAGGTAGTCTACAAAACTCTCTCTCCTAAATGCTCCTCCCAAGATGTTCACATGCTTTCCCCCTCACTTTATTCAGATTCTGCTCAATTGCAACCTTCTCAGTGAGATCTTCTGCCCATTCCCCCAACCTCTGACTTCCATTACCCCCTTACCAAGTTCTTTTTTCTTCACCTGACATAACCTCTGGTACCTCTTTGTTTATTGCCTGCCTGTCCTGACTAGTATTTTTAAATTCTGTGAGAGCAGGGACTTTGTTTTGTTTGTTGCTGTATTCCAGGAGCTCAAGCTAGTGTCTGGCATGTGGTGGGTACATAATATATATTTGCGGGTGAATGAGTGAATGACTTGACAGTCATCCTTTACCTTTGCTTTCTGAGTCTACTCAGTCACTAATATCTGTAATTCTTCATAATGACTTTCATAGTTTTCCTTCCTTCTCATTATCAGAACCTCAGTCTGCTCCTCAAATCTGCCCTGAACACTGTGTCAGTTAATATTCCTAAAATCACTTTCCCTTGCAGATAAAAGAGAATATTTATATTTACTTTCTCTGTTTCTCTATCTCTCTGTCTCTCTCTCTCCCCCACTGTATTCAGGCTAATATTAGAAACACCAAGTTATTCTTTATTGCATTTAATATAAATACAAATCCTTAGCTTGATTTTCAATGGACTTCACATAATGGTATTAACATATTTTCAAACTTGATTTCCAATTATTCTAAATAAATCCCTCTTTCCACTCTCTTTGGACCATTCTGGGTGCATTCTTAATTACAGATCCTACATTCTTGCTCCAGCCTTTTCAGATTTGGCCTAATTACAAGGATTAGCTCAAAGCCCACCTTCTTTTGTTGACCTTTACTCCAGCCCTGCAGTCCAGAGTCCTGCTCTGAATTTGGAGCACTTGCTCTCTACATCACTCACTTTTCACCTAATTCCATTATATATCCTCAAGAAATTTTTCTTCTGAATTTTTAAATTGCTGCTTAACTTTCCAATAGCACTTATATTTTTTGAGTTTTTCTTTTTGCTCTTTTCATACCAAGGTATGATAAATTAGGTTAATTAAGTCACTCAATATGAATATTAGTCAGTATAGATTAGGTTGTGCTGTAGTAACCAAGTAGCCCTCAGAACTCAGTGGTTTAGCAGAGCAGAGGTTTCTTTCTCATCCAGGCAACTCACCTAGTACAGGTCGATTGGGAGTTTGTCCCCAGAATCTCTTAGGGACCCCAGACACTGCAACACCTCATAGGTAAGATCCATGGTCTCTACAATGGGGAGTTGAGAAGGGGAGAACTTACTCAAGGTCTTAAATTCCTCAGACCAGATGCGATACTCATCACTCCCACTCACAGCCTGGTAACCAGAGCAACTCACATGACTCCACCTAACTGCAAGGGGACTGTAAAATGTGGGAGGGCACATAGATATTGAAGCAAAATATGTAATAACTCACAGATAGTTACACAAATTGGTTGAGTTTATGTAGGATGAACCAGAGAATGGATAAGTTTCAAGAGAGTAGCTGTTTTATATAGCTAAGAGATGTCATATAATTTATTTGCATATTTAGAATAAGTACCTTATCACTGTGATTTAATTTAAGGTGAAAGTTCAACTCAATACCAAATCATAGCAAGCTTATTTTTATGCCTTGGAGTTAAGAGTCAGTTGGTGTTGATTCTTGTGTACACAAAGCCACTATTTTGAAAACTCATTTGCAAGGTCTTAAAGGATTTTCATATATCCTGAGAAGGCTAAGGAAATTGTCTCCTTATTTAATATGTGGTTGACGCCTGGTTAGAAAGAAATGTCACTTTCTTAGCGTCTCTTACTATCAATTGGTTGGGGAATTGTAACACTTGGTATGTCACTCAATCTCTACCCAAGGATTTTCAGGTCAGAAGTGCACTTCTCAGTCCCCCCACTGAAGCGACAAGATCTATAATCAGTTAATGAAATGTTTTCATGAATCATGACTAGGGTATTTCATTCAAATGTAACTGAAATAACACAGCCTATTCTGGCTTGAAAAGATAAAGCTATGTGCAAACTTATTATGCAATAAAGAATAGCTTCATGTTCATTATGTGCAAATCACGTGTGGTAGACTTGCATTTAGATAAGTCAAAGTCAGAGTAATGACTGGGTTGCTTTTTAAGATGTAGATTTGGGAGACACAAAGCTGGCTTTTGGTAGGCACTGCTGCAGTCCTAATAACTGTTCCTTACTCTTTGTACAGTGATATGCCCATTGCCTTTTAAAGCCTGATTTTCTAATTGCAACTTAATACATTTTCTCATCATGTGAAATAAGATTTTTTTAAAAAAATCTTTATAATTCACATGTGTGTCAGATACCTGTAGTATCCACACTCCTTTTCTTCCCTCCTCCCTCCTTCCTCCTCTCACCCTCCCCTTCTCTCTTTTTTGTCTTGGGTACAGAGGGTTGACGTTAGCATTTATGAAGCATTAATGTTCATGGACATTATCATTGGTCCATACAGGGCTTTTCTCTCATTTGTTAGTGAGTGAGTGAGTTTGGATGTTTTTATATTTGGTCTCTTTTATCAGCATACTTCACTACCCTTCCTGTTTCACTCTCACGGCAAATATTTAAATGTAATAAGCATCTTTGTATTTGCATGCCCTCTTGCAAAAATGTATATTGTTTTAGTAGGTATCTTTAGTTTATATGAATAGTATTTTTAAACCGCATTCTAGTTATTACCATATTTCTTAGGTTCATAGAAGTTGATATGTAAACTTACTGTCCTCATTGTTCTATGGTAGATCATGGTGTGTATCTGCCATGAGTCACTTTTCCAGTGAAACCGTATCGCCTCTAACCCCCTGCCACTACAAACATTGATTTGGATAACATCCTCATGCATGTCTCCTGATAGGCATGCATCAGAATTTCCATGGCATTTATGCCAAAATTGAAATGTTGGGGCCCTGACCAGTTTGGCTCAGTGGATAGAGCGTCGGCCTGCGGACTGAAGGGTCCAGGGTTCGATTCCGGTCAAAGGCATGTACCTTGGTTGCCGGCACATCCCCAGTAGGGGGTGTGCGGGAAGCAGCTGATCGATGTTTCTCTCTCATCGATGTTTCTAGCTCTCTATCCCTCTCCCTTCCTCTCTGTAAAAAATCAATAAAATATATATTAAAAAAATTGAAATGTTGGGTACATGAGACTTAGCCATGTCATATTATTCCCTGAAATGGGTGTCCAGCACTATACTCTGAACCCTCCCATCCCCACCCTCATGAATGCTGTGGAAGCTTTCATATTAGTACCATTGGATTATGCCTCCTGCCTCAGCTGGTTTGGTTGACCCAGGGCCAACAGTGACTTCATGCTGTGTCCGTGTGTTCGATCCCAGAATGTTGAAGCTCAATTAAAGAGGGATTGAGTGGAGGAAAAAAGGAATTTAAGTGTGAGTCAAGGCAATAAGACAAAAGCCCAGCTATCTGGAGAGAATAATCTTGTTGAAAATTCCAGGGAAGCTGTAATGTGATGGATGTGAGGGTGCCTAGGGCTCAGTGCATTCTAGCATAGGGGGCTGCAGATAGGCCACCCCACTTAGAAACCCCTTGTGCCTCAGCAGTTGGTGCCAGAGCCATGTGGTGAGCAATGATCCAGTTTCAGCAAAACATCATCATCTCTCACATTAAATTAATGATGTTAATTTGAATGTTATTGCTTTTGTAAGCCTGCTTATAATTAATTTGTAAATTTGTTTTGGTTTTATAACTGTAAACGAGTCCTGATCATAAGGAGTTTATACCTAATTTTATGTTTCTTTATATTTGAGTAGCAATGTGATAACGAAAAAATTAGAATCAACCCTGAGGGGGTCCCTTTGTTTTTTTAAAAGCGTCTGTATTTTCCAATTCAGGCTGGAGAAGTGTTGCTCAAGTTTGATCTCACTGAGTTGGCTCTTGGGCCCCCAAGAGTGTACACACACACACACACACACACACACACACACACACACACTCATGCCCTGACTGACCTCATCTTATTAGGCTCCAGTCCTAACGATCTATTTCATTTCAATTCTGTCATCCAAAAGATTGCCTCCCTGCAAGTTTCATGCCTTGGTAGATTTGAAAAGCATGCCACCAGTCAATGTTCTTAGTTGCAAGCAATCAAATCAACTTTTGCAAAGTTCAGTAGAGAAGTAATTGCAAAGATTGGGGAAGAAGGCAGGCGTGCCTCATAGGCTCAGGAGGAAGGCCACGGGTCCCTGGGCTGAGGCAGGGAAAGGGCAATCTGAGCTGCAAGAAAGATGCCATCCCAAAGCAGTCTACAAATCCTGAATGCGGAGGATGCCGTTGCCTCTTGTGCCTGGATGGCACAGCCTTCCAGGCCTCTAGCCCTGGACTAGGGACACCTGCCCTGCAGTGCCTACACTGCCCGGAAACACAGAGCTGCTGCCTTAGCCCATCTCCTGCCACCAGAGGAATTTGCCCCGGTCACTTTTGTAACTCCCTTCTTCTGGTTGAAAGTTGGCTGTGAATGAGCGTTATTAGCTGGGCCAAGGTCACCTGCCCACACCTTAGCTGCAAGGAAGGCTGGGAACACAAGTGTTTGGTACTTTCTAGATCTAGTGGTAGAGGCAAGCTCTGTCTCCCATCATGACTTATTATGTGAGCAATTCTTTAAATATGAGGAGGAGGTTCAGATGCCAGGCAAGGGGGAAAAATTTACACTAGCCATGTGTTTTATGTCTGTATCCAAGTCATTGTCAAAAGTGTAAAATAAGACCAGGATGAGGATGGCTGGGTTTGGCAAGAGGCCTTCCTCCTGCCACTCTGCCCATATCAGTGACTAATAGGACGATTCCATGGGGTGGGACCATGCAGCATCTGATGTCTGACCCTGCTCTCTGCCTCATCTGAACATCGTATTTTCTTCCAAACCCACATTCATGAAGGGCGGAGGAGGGCGGGGATAGGAGGAGAGCCTGTTAGTACTTGTTTCCTTGTGTTCTTTCATCTGGGTAGACACATTTCCAGAACCAGGTAAATCAATGGCTGTTTTCATTATTGCAATAAAATCTGTCTTTGTACCTGACTCCCCAAGGAGTTGGAACAGAAGCAGTTTCCTCGTTCATACTTTGCCATACCAGGGCGCAATGTCTTTGTTAAGACTGTTTGATCATTTCTCTTTTGATCTGCCATCCCAGTCTGCTGGGCCCTTCTATGGCAACCCCCTGGGAAAGCCCTCTTAGGACCTAGAACAGTTCCCCTGGAAGTATTTTTTTATTGTTTTTAGCCAACTTTGGCTCATGACTCAATCATGCTTTTCTCTATGGCAAATCTGCCAGGCTTTATAAGGCCAAAATGCACCGAAAGTCCAGGGGATGTTTGTCAACACACTTGTGTTTGAGCAACTGGGTGTAAGGCAAAGGTGGGAGGTTAGAGGATAATGAGGGGGAGGGAAATTATATCAGCAATCCCAGGTGGCCAGTAGCTGGTCAACTAGCACCAAGTTAGTTGCCCCTTTGGGCCAGAGAAAGCGGGGAAGCCCAGAATATGCTATTTTCCTTCATGTTCAGGAAGATATGTTCAAGTAACAGATGTAAATGGATCCCAACAAGTGTTAATCAAATAAATGTATCTAGCAAGCTCTCTCTATATTCTACAAACAGTAATAGATCAATGAGATTTATAAACAGCAAATGTAATCTTAGACCGAAATCCAGGCAATTGCTAACTTCCACATGGAATGAGTTATAAAAGCCAAAATATAAATATGGTGGAGGAGGATCCTGAGAGAGCTAAATAATGTCATAAAAATGCTTGAAATATAGCTCTCCTGGGGCAGCTGCCAGTACCTGTGGCTTGGGCACGCCCAGATGGGCATCCTCCCTTCTCAAGGAGTGGACCCACCCTATCAATGGTAGCCCACAGAGCCTCAACCCTCAAGCCGAGATGCTCTGTTTCCCAAATATGAAAGTAAGGGAACAGGTCTGTCCCTTCCTCTTTTCACCCCAATCAGTTCTACTCACCCTGGAAAGGATGAAGAGTCAGCACGTGTCACTCAATGGATAAGATAAGGCAACTTCTAAGATGAAGTGGACCACAGTCTTTAGAGAGATGCCTTGCCAGTGGCTAGTATCTAATTATCTGTGAATGTTAAAATGCTAACCCTAAAATATGATTTCTTAATTATTTTATATAGAAACTGTATTTGGATTAGTCCTTTCAATGTGAACAGAGGCTTTACTGGAAAATGCCTGGCCTTGTAAGCTGGATACAAAGGCACTCATCATCAAACACCAAGATACTTTGATAAGAAAGCTTTTTATCCATTCTTGTTTAATGGAATTGGAAGCAGAGAGATAGGAGAGCTGAGCCTACTCAGGGTCACAACTATCTGGTGTCCGGAAACTTGGATAATTAGAATGATGGTTATTAAACACACTATAGGCAAATTAATCATGTGTAAGTGAAAACACATTTGTCATCTCTTCAAGGAGAAGCAAAATGAAAAAGTTCGACATTAGCTGATAAGAAGCTGAGCCAGAATTCTTTCTCCTGGTTATTTGGGCAGCCGTCTGTCCTGGGTCTGTGTGTGTGCCTTTGTTCCTCTCATTCATTGTGGGCAGTGAAGATGGAGCTCAGAAGAACCCTTCCAGTGCAGGGTTGGTGAGATCTGGGCCCCTTTGCCTGGTATGTATTCTCAACTGACCATGAACTTGCAGTCAGGGCATTCCCCTCTGCAGAGGACTCGTGGCGTCCTGCCTAAGGCAGCAGTCTCAGATTGGAGTCCCATGTACTACTGAGTGGCTGTGGACCCTCGAAAAGCTAGCTCCAAGTTTCCTCTATTATATTATGAGAACAGAAACAGTACCTACCCCATAGTGTTAATAAGAGAATCCATCTAGAACACTGGCCAGAGTGCACGGCACATACTAAGTTCTTAATAAATATAATCTATTGTTATTTAAATAATCCTCCTTAGTGTGCCCTTTCCTTGGAAAAATGATTGAGAAGACATAGGTATATTAATGATCATACATTTGTGTTACACATATGAATGGAAGAGTCTCAGATGTTTGATAGAAGGAATACTCAGCGCTGTTTTTTATGCCTCAATATAGGGCAGAGTAGCACATTCTTCTTAAAAGCAATGCATGTTATATGATCACTGCAGATCATGTGTTTATGATGGAACTGAACTCTAGTTGTGTTGTTTTTGGAGACTACTTTGTTACTTTAATTAAGCACAAATTCCAGTCAGTAATTTCCAGATAATACTTACGTACTATATCTGGTTATACTCTAGTCTGGATCTTCAAATTTTGATTCCAAAACATTTATTTTTCTTTCTTTATTAAGTCTGGTACCATGACATTATAATTTTGAGTGGAAATTTATCTTATAGTTTTTCAGAATACTTTTTATTTGATAAATATTATTTTACCCCCGAAATACATTTTGATCAAAACAAAGAAAATAAGGATGAAAGTGTTATAAGGGGTGAGATGTTTTTACTTTTACTAATTTATTCCTCAATTTAAAAGTTGTTTTCAAGTGCAGAAATCATGCTTAATGTGGAAATGGTGAGAACTCTATCAATGTGACGGTTTTAGAAACATGCAATTTAAAAACACTTTTTTTTAGCAACCACCACCACAACAATCGAACCCTCTGTTTAAAAACAAAGTGATGTGTTTTCATTTCTCAGTCTTTAGAACATCTGAGTTCATAACTTCAGGCACACTATTTCTTTTAGTCTTTCACTATACTCCAGAAATGTGTCTACCAAATTTCTAAATCTAGGGTCAAGTCTGTTTAGCACAGATCTTTTTTATTTTATTTTATTTTATTTTATTTTTTTTATTTTGGGTATTACATATGTGTCCTTCCCCCTAGCACAGATCTTTGTAAGGATATCTTCCCAGATGGATTCTCTTAGCATGGATTTTAGGTTATGCATTTTAAGGATCTATTCAAAGGGATGGGGGTTCTGAACATGTATTTCCCCCAATTAATACAACATTTTTTTCTAATTCATTCCCCAAAAATATTTTGATGGCTTCCAAAAAGCTTTTATTAGAGATATAATTAGGAAAGAGAAATGATTACCATAAGCTCGAGCTTAACAGCTTCTAATGGTATTGATCTGAGCCTCCTCACAGAGAAAACAAAGAGGGAAATAAATTAGTTACAATATTCACATTGTTTTAAAGCCTAATGCCCACTCATTGCGTTAAAGGAGCACATTTTGTCCTGGCCCTGAGGCCCGAGAGAAATTTCTCCCGCTGAGTCTCATAAAGAGAAAACTATGTAATAAAATTGTTTAAATGTTCAAAAAAGTCCCTAAAATGAATGCAATACTGGATTTTATATAATTGTCCTTATGATACAAAACCACAATTCAATAAAAATAATTCTACAAAAGGCCAAAGTCCAGAGGAGTAATCTAAGACCCAGGGACCACGTAGGCCTGCCCTTCTTCTATCAGGGACCCAAATCTAATTCCAGGAACCCCTCGCAGGTAAGGGGATGATGTACCCCATCCATAACAGGTCGGCATCAGTCAGAATAAGATGGGGCTTTCTTCCATTCACAATGACTTAGCAGAACTCCTGGCCAGTCTCATCAGCTGCAGGGAATATGACACTTGCTAAAGTAGCACCGGCCAAAGAACTTTCTGCGGTGACAAGATCTATGTTCTGTGCTGTCCGATATGGCAGTCATGAGCCACATGAGACTATGGAGTAGGTGACATAGTAAAACTGAGGAACTGAGTTTTAAATTGTATTCACATTTAATGACTTTCACTTTGAAAAGCCAGTAACTCCTTGCTGCTTTATCAGATGATGTGGCTCTAGAGTACCATGAGGTGGGCACCAAACTCAGCTTATCCCTGCTCTGAGTCTGGGCCTCCTGTGTTGCCAGGTCTGGCAAAGAGAGGAAGACGCAAATACTGAGTTTGTCCGGAGGGTGGTTGGAGCATGACTTGGTAATTGCCTCAGGCAGGGGTGATAGGGAAGAAGAGATGCCAGGGCATGTGGGTGAGACACCCTGACTGCCCCAAATGCCAGCAGTGGTGACTGGGTGCTAGAGCACTTGTAGCCCTCAAAGCCTTCAAGAATTGTTACTCCTGCTGCACCCACCTTGAAGGCTGCACCTGGGGAGAAGTGGCATGGAGACGGGTCTGGAATTGGGGGGAGACCGAGGAGAGCCAGGATGGGGTCAAATATGGGGGGTCCGGTGACTAGTCCAGGCTCAGCTGTGTGTCTCTTTCCCTTTACCCTTCTCAGGCAGCTGAGGAGCCACAGTGCCAATGAGTAACCATATGTTAAACTCATTCTACTTATGCTGCTTATACTATAATTCAGAATTTTAAAATATAAAAAAGTTAAAAGAATACAATAGTAAGAGGTAATAAGAAGTAAATCTTACTTCCCAATATAAGGCCAGTTAAGGAAAGTAAAAATAGCCACATACCACAGTGTCTTACTCAACAAAGAAATGTGTTTAAAGAGCAATGATATGACAAGTTGTGACAGCATTTTCTGAAACTTTAACCTCCAAAATGTTACTCTTTGGTGATACAGAAATAATGAGGTCATATTTTGGAATGATAGCAGATGTTGCATTCATTATTTGAAAACTATAAATTTAAAACAAAAAAGAATGAAGCTTGTAACATTTTATTATTTTCTTCAAAAAGTTTTTCATGTGTAGGAAAAATTACGAGCTCAGAAATGGACCAGTGTAATGCAGTTCAAGTAGAAAGCTTCTTATCCATTGGCTTAAACCAGGGTTTTCCCTAAATATTTTCTGTGTTTTTTATAATGATTGTAAATATTAAGGTAAATGAAAAACTATTACTCTCTCTTTTGTATTAATATATTGTGTTAGCTATATAAGAGGATTTCAGATTCAAGTCTAATTACTTCTGTTTCAGTTCTGCTATTTTTCTATTCTCTTTATTGGTTTGTTGTCTGAGCTTTCAACCATTTCTTAAAAGATGCAATATTTCTTTATCAAGTAGCAGCAGAAAGGATGTAAATAAATAATTCCCTACAAATTAAATGAAACCAGTCATAGAGTAGTGTAAAACAAATTATTGCTCTGTTCTAACAGCAAGCTTATGGGGTAAATAAAAAGATGTTAAATAACAATAAGATTTACACTCTGGTCTTTCTGACTCTAAGTCCTCCTGCTGATGATTGCATTCTCACATGGAAAAAAAAGATGTTCAGGGCACTAGATTCCTCAAAGTGTCTAAGCAGTTTGATTCTATTTACATTTCTTACCACTTGCACTTTTTGGATAAGAGTTACACAGGTTTATCAGAGAGAAGAGCCCCTTGTCTTAATTTTTTTTCTTAAATATACTTGATATACAATACTGTGTAAGGTTAAGGTGTAAACGTGTTGATTTGGTACAGGTATATGTTGCAATATGATTACCACCAAAGCATTAGATGACACCTCTATCCCATCACTTAATGATCACTTCTTTTTTGTGGTTGGAGCAATTAAGATCTAGTCTCTTAGCAACTTTGAAGTTTCTAACACAGTATTGTTGCCTATAATCACTCTGCTCTTGGGACTTATTTATCTACCCGTCCCAAGTTTGTACACTTAACATCTCCCCAATTACCCCACCCCTTACCCCCCAACCTCTGATAACCACTGATCTACTTTATCCATAGCAGTCACAACATTAAAGATTATATTCCTGAAGTCCTTTATTCATATTTTCTTTTCCAGATGGAAAGTCCTAATCTTTTTTGCATTAATTCAGGGAGGGTACTGTGGCTTCTGACATTTCTTGAGTAGTTGGAACATTGGAGAAATAAAGATTTGGAAACTATTTTTGCATGATGGAGGTCTCAGCTTTAAGAGAAGGCCAATAGGTGCTGTTTGCCTGGTAGTTTGACCAGTACCAGGTTAATATTTATAAAGCCACGTAGTGCAAGCCTTGCTTCTGGGCAGGCCTGGATTCGAATCCTGGTTCTGCCACTGCGTACTCTGGGGAGTAGCTTAACCCTGCCCTTCATCCAATTCTTCATGTATAAAATGAAGCTATTTGCCTCATAAATGAGAGGGCGAAGTTTTCATTGGGTAGGATGCGAACAACCCTGGCCCATAGCAATTGGCCACTCAATGAATGACAGCCCTGTGGTCCTGGGCTGAAGTGATGTGACCACTCCAGGGGGACAGAGCAGCACACAGCAAACAGGGTGGCCTCTCCTTCCCAAGTGCAGTTCTGAGCAGACTAGTTCAGAAAGCGATGGCTGGATGGCTGTAGAGTCCTTGGGTTTTTTCCTGGTTGAGACAGTCTGTGGCCTTTTTACATGAAGAACACTTGGCTTCTTATACAATGCTGGTGCCCTGCTCTCTCTCCTTCAGAATGCCACCGGCATTGCCCACTATAGTCTGACACTGATGGTGGAGGACACATCAATGCCAGCCTGGTCTCCTCCCCTCCCCCGCCCCCCCATGTAATATATTTTCTTCTTCTGCCTGGATCCCTATATGATTCATTAGCTGAAATTGAGGTCCTGTAAATTTACCCAAATGTGTCTTGGTGTTGACCATTCTCTAACACATATTTTTTGCAAGATGGAGGTCTCAGTGTTACATGTTGTATTGAATGATTGAATTCATTCAGCAAATATATATTAAGTACCTACCAAGTGCCAGGCAGTATTCTGGGTGCTGTGGATATGTCAGTGAACAAGACAGACAAAAGCCTTGCCCTTACAGGCATTATATTCTCATGGAGGGAGATGATCAGTAAACATAATGTAAAGAATGAGTTATAAAGTGTAACGAGAGATAATCAGTGTTCTAGAAGGGGGTAAAGCACCTGTAGAATAGAGGTGGGTTGCAACTTTAAATCGGCTGCTTTGGTTAAGGCCTGAATTGGAAGAGACCTATGAGCAGAGTTGGAGGAGGGAGGGTCTAGCAGAAGGAGGCCGGTGTGGTGGGGACTGCTGAGTGAGAGGGGAGAGGAGAAGTGAGGCTGGAGAATGCCGGGGGCCAGATCTTGCAGGACCCTGGAAACACGGGGGGCCTTTGGCTGCTCTCTGCGTGACGTGGGAGCCAATGCAGGGTTTTGAACGAAGAAGAGACCTGATCTGACTTACGCTGTGAGAGGAACATTCTGGCAGCTATATTAAGAACAGACCAGGCTGGAGGAAAATTCTGTTTTTTCCTTCAGAAACACTTTAAAAATATATAAGTCCATCTATCTTTGGTTGCTTTTGTTCAATTTATCCTGGTGTTTTCTTCAGAAACAAGAGTTGCACATATCTTGGGCCTCTGGCTCGGTACCTCACATGTACCATCTATCACTTTTACAGATCTCTGCTTCCCAACATTTTGGTAAGCGTTCCTCAAATGTGTTCTCTGTTTACTTATTCAACAGATAGTTATTAAGTGTTTTGAGTGTGTTAATCACTGTTCCACAACTGAAGGTACAGAGGTGAGCAGATGGCAAAAGCCCCTGCTTCACAGACACTGACAGACTAGTGAGGAGACAGACAACACACCACATACGCAAATAAACACACGTGGTGATTTCATACAGCAACAGTGTTATAAAAAGCATAACAGGAAAGTGTTCGAGAGGGGGTGGAAAGGGGCACTAGCTACTTGGGTCAAAGGAGGTCTCCCTGAAGTGAACTCTGAACTGAGACCTGAGTGGTAAAGAGAAACCAGCCAGGTTCCCAGTCAGGCAGAGATCCACATAGAAAGCAGCAAGCGCCAGGACCTGAGAGACGGGAATGAGCTCTGCATGTTTGAGGAAGGAAGAGACGGTGGCCCGGAGAGAGCGAGGGAGCAGGTGGGCAGTAAGGTCAGAGCCGTGGGCAAGGAAGGAAATTGGATTTCATATTCCGGGCAGAGAGAGTCATGGGAGGCTTTGGAGCAGGACATGGATGTCTCCGATTTACACTGCTCAAAGGCCAGGGAAGGGCAGGATTTCTTAAACAAGACAAAAAGCAAATCACAAAGGAGATATATAAACCTTCCACTGAAACAAAAACTCTATGATCAAAAAAACATGATTTAAAAAGTGAAGCAACAAGCAAGCATAAAACCAGCCAATGATTTATATCCAGAAGGTATAATTTCCCCCCCTATAAGCCAATAGGAAGGAAAAAAGCCAATAGAAAAATGAATGGAAGTGATGAATGGGAAAATAGAAATCAAACATGTAACATGTGCTCACTATAACTGGTATTCAGATTTAAAGAGTTACAAGTACTATTTCACATTCATCAGATTGGTAACAATGATTAGATTTACAATGTGAAGTGTTGGAAAGTATATAGAGCAATAGGAGCTCTCACACTGTGGAAGGATGGTGAATTGGTAAAAAGTTTTGGCGAATGGTTTGGTAATATCAAGAAAAGTTAAAGATGCTCATCTCTTTTTTAAAAATATATTTTATTGATTTTTTACAGAGAGGAAGGGAAAGGGATAGAGAGTTAGAAACATCGATGAGAGAGAAACATCGATCAGCTGCCTCCTGCACACTCCCCACTGGGGACGTGCCCTCAACCAAGGTACATGCCCTTGACCGGAATCGAACCTGGGACCCTTCAGTC
>NW_005359064.1:275709-351840 GCF_000412655.1 Myotis brandtii | reverse complement strand
ATTTAATAGCAGTAAGTAGCATTGTTTGTAATAACAAAATGAAACAAACTAAATATCAACAGGAAAATGAATAAATTTTTTATATATTCAGAATACCATACAGTGGTAAAAATGAGGGAGTATGAGTCATAGATCTTAAAATGGATTAATCTTACAAACAGTGTGGAGTGAAAGAAAATTGTAGAAAATATTCTTAATATGATACTCATAAATAAATGTTTAAAACACAAAAATTACATATTGTTTAAAAAATTGGACAAAAGGTTAAAATACATAGAAACACATTTTAATGACAAACAAAATTCAATTAATACTTACCTTTGATAGGAAGGAAAGGAAATGTAATGAGGGAAGACTACCCAAGGGCTTTCACTAGTTTGTAATATATTATTTCTTAAACTGCATTGTGAGTATATGGGTATAGATTTGGGTTTTTGTCACTGTTGTTTTCACATTACAAAATATTATTATGAAATATTTAAGATTTAGAAACAGGCATTAAAAAGATCCCTTAATCTGCTTATGGAAAATGACAAACAAAAATGAAGGCAGAGCTCCCCAGTGGAGGGTTGACTAAGGCATTGATCCAGACAAAAGATGATGGAGGTGGAAAAGTCATGTGGTGGTGTCAACCAGACTTGGAGACGAATCCATGGAGTGAGTTGAAGAGAAGAATCAAGTATGACTCCTGGAATATTGACTTGAGGAATATAATGAATGTAGGACTATTTGTGAGATGAAGAAGACCATGAAATAAATATGTTTGGGAGTGGGAGGAGGTCATGAAGTTTAGTTCAGAATATATTAATTAGAGATTATTAGACGTCCAAGTCAAAATGTCAAGTTGACAGTTAGATATGAGTAAAGCACTCAAGGAAAGAGATATGAATTTGAAGCGCCAATAACCGGTAAATGGCATGAGAATATCTGGAGAAAGAAGGTAGGTAAAATAGACAAAACCCAGGATGTTCCACAGGCATTCTGCTATTGGCTGAGGAGTAACTACGACAGAAACCTAAAAAGGAGTCAAGTGACATCAGAAGCCAAGTGACAGAATGATTTCAATAAGAAGAGAGGGCTTATTCCTGCTGAAGTCAAGTAAGCTGTGCATAGAAGAGTGTCAGTACAGAAGTTGTTGGATATCATAACATCTCTTGTCATGAGCGTTGTAGTTAGGGCAAACTACACATTGGATTAAGCTCACAAGTAAATGGGAGGAAATGGGAATGGATTAGTGAAACTATAAAAAGTAGATAAAATACAAATATAACTGAGGCCCTTTTTTATTGTTGACAGTATTACAAATGACCCCCAACCTTCCTTATCTCCCTCCCATCTCAGAGTGAATCACGGTTTTGACGTTGGTAAATATCCTCTCCATCATGTTTATATTTCCACTACATATGCATATGTGCCTAATTAAAATGCTTTATGTTTTTAAAGTTTGTACAAATGCTGTCATGTTTGATAAGTCAATGGTTTGGGAATGACACAGATGACATAGAGCAAGAGATCTCCAGAAGCAGAGAAAAACAGTAACAGTGGGATGCAGAGTGTCCATCTTCAAGAAGACGAGGCAGGAAAGTCAATGGCATTAGGCAGGTCTGTGGAGAGAGCAGTCCCTGCCCCCGCTGGGGCTCAGTGAAGCTCCAGAGACTCAGGCCTTGGGAATGGAGGAGGAAAATAAGCTAGAGCTCTAGAACTCAGAGGAGCTGAGGCAGCTTCCCAGGGTCCCAATGCTAAGTTTAAGAGTATGAGGCACAGGGAGATCGCTGGGCTGGGCCAAGATCAACCTCAGTACATATTAGAGCCAGAGCACCCTGGCAGCAGAGTGACTCAGGTGTAGCCCCCCAAGTCTAACTTATAACCTTTTTGGATTTGGACGGGTCCTGGGAAGATGAGGATGGCCTTTCTTTCATGTGGGAATCCGCAGGTCGCAGCTGTGTCTGGGAAGGGATGCCATGGCTGACAGGGGTCAAGTGGAGAATGACTCAGCTCCAGGGCCTCCCAGACCTACATCCCAATCCTCTGTCCTGCCCATGAAAGAAGGCATTTTTGGAGTTGAGAGAAGCAGTAAAAGGAGACAAATGTGAGTAAGAAGAGTAAATATGTTGGTATCTATGATTGAAGGTAGCTAAGTAGAAAACGTTGGAAGGCAAATTATTTTTAAAAACAGTTTGCAATGTTTATATGTGCTGCCACATCTTGTGGTTGTTTCCAAATATTGTGCATTGGCCAATGTAGATCTAAGTATGAATCAGATGTCAAACTTCTTAAAATATAAAAAGAGGGACATTATGTAGGATCTGTTGACAATTGCACAAATGTAGTGAAATACTGACAAGATCTTTGTTCCTGTCAGCACGCCATGCTGCCTTGCATAGTCATTTCAAGATTTTAATTGACCTTAGAGTAAACTAAATTGAGATCACTAGATAAAAACTTACTAAAGGAATACTGTCTATGGGTTGTATCAGCCACAGACTTCTTAGAGATCCTGGCAGCTTCTTTTACCAGCACCCCATAAAGGCTGGAATAGATGCCATATCAAATGGGGAATGTTTGCTGGGGATTATAATAGGGCTTTTAGCATATGTGAGCCCTTTTGCTTCTTTCTGCAGTTCAGGCATTTCAATGACTTTAAATAATAATAGTAATTATAGTCTATGTCTAGACAGCAACTTTCCCCCTTTGTGTGATGATAGCTATAAAAGTCTTTTGGCTCACAATTTTTCCAGAAATAAGAGGAAATATTGGTTGCCATGCAGAGGTTCTCGTGTCCCTGGGCGGAGGAGGGGAGGCAGAGAGGCAGCTTGTCTCCCGATTGGACAGCTGTGTTTGGGTCTGGATGTCCTGTACCAGTGATGTGAGACACTGCCCCTTTGCCCACGCACTTCTTTGCATCTGCAAAGTTGCTTAAGATGCTACCAACTGTAGAATGCACTGTTATTTTATGCACCAGCTTAAAAAGTTGCTGTCAGTTCTAATTGAAACAATCTATTGATGCTAAAGCACACCCTGCTTTCAGAGATGTGACCATGTGAAAATGGGAAGAAGTGAAAATGCATCTTAGAGCAGATGAAAAATAGGACTTATGTTATTCTATGGTGCCTCTGGAAGAAAATGGGCAGGGACTTTAGCACAGCCTGAGCAATCAAAAACAAAAATAAAAATTGCTGGAAAAGGCATATTTCTCTAAAAGCTCATAGGAGCCCAAGGAAGGACTCACCAGGTGGATGGAGGAATCTGGAGAAATGCCCTAAGGAGGCTCCAGGGTCAGCACAGGGGCCTGGTGCCTCCCGGTGCACATGGGCAGCTAAACCTGCGTGAACTGAAAGGGATGCAGTGCTGGGGCTGGGGCTGGCCAGCGTGCCACCTCCGGTTTCTCTCCAGGACGTGGAAGAATGGCCTTCATAGGCTGGGTGGGGCTGGAGCTCAACCACATGCCTGGGCTGGTGGCACGGCTTGTCACTTCCTAGGCAGGGGTGGGAGGCCACATGTTTGAGAACCTTGGATTTATTTGGCTGGATTATTCCCTACTCCAGGAAAAGCTGGGATTCTTGCTTAAGGGCGGGTACAGACCTGGCCATTCGAAGACACATGGAAATCCATCTTCATCTATGCTTATGTGAGATGAGGAAGAAACCAGCTAGTCACATTCTGATAAAAGAGGAGCCAGAGAGATGTTGGAATAAACCCAAGTGCATAGACAATGATATTAGTAACAGAATTTGGCCAGGAGCAACAGTCTACCCAGGATTCTGATTGCTGAGATGGAACAATGGGAAAGCACTCCAAGTTTCATCCCCCAGCTAGTGGCAGAGTTCATTAGGCAAGGGGGAGTCTTCTCACTCAAGGACAGTGTTCCGAGGTGGTCTGGCTCCCTCAGTGGCTCACCATGCTGTCTAATCCTGGTTAGCTATGATTCGTTTGCACTCATGCTTGTGTGGCGAGAACAGAGATCTACAGACATGGCAAGTAGCCTCTTTCCTGGGGGCAGTGATGACTAGTGGGTTTTCTTAGTAAAACAGGTCTGTTGGTAGAATTCAAGAGATACTAAGGGGAGAAGAAGAAGTCTGATATACCTCTCAGTGAAATTCCAAAGGAGTTATTGGAGAAAATGGGGGAAAGGAAATATCTGAAAAATCATTGATGGATAATTTTTCAAAAGCGATAAAGCTGCATATAAATTAGAAGGTGCAATGTGTAAACTAATAGAAAAACTAAAATGAAGGGGAAGGGAGAATACTCTCTAACAATGCAAAAGCCAGAAAGGGGAAAAAAAGCAATCTAGAAAGTTAAGACAAACAGAATGTACAAAATAAAATGGTAGCAATGGATTCAAATATATAAGCATTCACCATCGATGAGAATGTACTATATTTCTGCCAGATTAAGATTTTAAAATCCCCAGCTATAGGTTACTTATAGGTCCATATCTATTAGACAGGCCTTCAGAAAGATTAATTGAACCAGGGCATTTCACACAGATCTGAACAAAACATAGATGAGGGAAACAATGTGCATGATTTGGGGAAGTACACGCACTTTGGTATCACTTTGCAGGAAGTGCAGAGGGATGTCTGAGAACTGGTTTTGCAGTCAGAGTACCCTCGTGTGCCAGGTTTTAATGAGTAAACCTTGTTACATTGGAATTATGTTTCCCAGAAGGCTCTCTTATCCTAGACTTTGGCTTTGAATTTTTAGATACCCTATTTTTTCTGTAGTCCTGTGTTAATTTCTCCACTAACTTGCATTAATAGCTGAGCAGTATGAGATCTCAGGTTTCTAATTCCTAGACAGCACTGTGTTCTGCCTGGGATTTCTGCTCCCCACAAAGGACCTGGGCAAGCAAGCCTCCCACCACCAGAGAGAAGGAGGGAAAGATGTGCAACTTCCCAAGATTAAGCCTGGAGTTTAAGGCAAATGGTTAGCCCACTTATTTCCTTTGATCTTTCAGCCTAGGAAGGTGACCTCAATGCTCAAGGGCTCCTTCATGCTACTCATATCATTGGCAATCTTCTTCCGTAAGTCTGTCTGCGTATTTCATCTGTCTGGCCCCAGGTACTCATCTCCACATGCAACTCCTGAAGCTATTACCCTAGCTTTCTTCTTTTATTTACTCACCTTTGTTTTCTCCCTCAAGTTTGGGCAAGATGTAAACTGGTTAAGGGGGTAAACTCCAAATACCTCATAATTTTTCTTAAGGAGACAACATTTCTCCAACTGCAAAACAACAATTCAATCAATTTTGGTTGAGAATCTACTGTGTAGAAAACAACATACCAGATGTTGCTGATTGAAAGATAAACGAGACATTCTAGCCTCTGTTGTTGAGGCCCTGGAGCCTAGTGGAGGAGATAAACAAGTAAACACATGATTTCACCATCATCCTGTTATCCTAACAGTAAAGCAGACACAGGCATTCCTGACACTGCAAGGTCAGGGAAGGTTTCTGGGAGAAATCATCCTGAGAAGGATTCTGAGGGATGAGTAGGAATTAATTGGAGATGAAGGGTATTTCACACAGATCTGAACAAAACACAGATGAGGAAAACAATGTGCATGGTTTGCGAAAGTACCTGCACTTTGGTATCACTTTGCACGAAGCACAGAGGAAGTGTCTGAGAACTGGTTATGAAGCCCTTGAACGTCTTGAGAATGTAGAAAGTTGGGGTAAAAATAACCAAGAGCTGGCAATTGAAGAGAGATTCTCTTCTGAGGATGTTGACGTGTCTTGAGTCCTTCAGACACCCTTCGAAGGGACATGAGGTGCTTGCTCCTCACTTCAAACCCAGAGGGCAATGCTACATTGAAACCCTCTAGAGAACTTGCATGACAGTGGAACTTGAATGTTTAGTCCACTGGTTTCTGACTCAGGCCTGAAAACCCCAAAGGATGAGAGGCTTTGGCTGGCCAGCTGCCATGAGGTGTGAGTTCACTGGCTCTGTCCCTATGTGGCTGCAAGTCCAGAGTTTGTCAGGGTTGGGGGAGCTCATGAGAGTTTTCCTGGGGTCAGTTGTGGGAAGAGAGAGAGAGAGAGAGAGGGCACTAAACTGGGTTTGTCAGTTTCAGATCCTGTCCAGAGTGCTTCCTGGAGAGGTGACCTCAGCCCAGCAGAGAAGCTGACGATGGCTGAGAGATTCCCCAGCAATGCTGGGGGAGGAGGCAGGTTCTCTGAAGAACCCATAAAAATGCCCCATGAAAAAGAGTCAAGCCAGAGCAGCAAGGATACTGGCCCATCCTAGTAGTCATCAGATAAGACCTCTTTTGCAACTTTCTTTATGGCCTTTTTAGCACAGTGGCTGTGTGCTCTCATTTAGCACCAAGGCCTGGGCAAGGTGATGGCTCACTACTAAGTGAAGGAGAAAACAAACATCAAACCCCAAACAACAGACCCCTTATCCCCAAATGAAAACCCCTGGGCTCTATCTCCATGAGGTTCCATTAGTTCTTTCTCAGGGAGTCGGTGTTCTGAGCCTGGAAAGGAGCTGTATGGACTCCTGGGAAGAGAATGAGAAAGGGCCATAGCCATAGCCTGCAGAGAGCCAGGTGGGGCCCCATAGTTTGAGTGGTGATTTTGAGGTCAGAAAGGTCTGGCTTCAGATCTGAGCTCTGCTGCCTCCTGCCTGAGAAGTGCTTGGCAAGCTACTTTAATCTCTCTGAACCTTAGTTTCCCCTACTGTAGGGATTATACTAGATAACTTACTCTGAGAGCTGACTGTAGCCAGGTGTTATGCTGCAATATAAGTATTATCATTGCTCTCATTTCAAAAGGAGGGTCTGAGGCACAGGGAAGGTCAATAACTGTCCTAGTCACTAGTTACTTGACTTGGTTACTGGACAGGGACTGGGCCTGGAGCAGGTCTGCCTCAGGCCAGCCTGTAGTGTGTGGGTTCTCAACTTTGTGCAGGAAGGACTTCACAATATGAGTCCAGGTGATTTTGAGGGTATGCTTATTAAAGTTGGAGACAGTGAAATAAGGGATGGACTTAGGGTAGAAGGAGCAACAGGAGAGTGCCTAGGCGGTGCTGCCTTGGCTCCTAGAAATGATATAGGAGAGAAGTGAGCCACGTGGGGCTGCTGTTAGCTCACTGGGCAGTCAGAGAAAAAGAGGGCCTTGGAGCTAGGATTGGGTTAGCCCCAGATAAGGTGACACTGCCTGCTGCTCCCCTGGTTGTAAGTCTCATGGGGACCCTTAGAGTTTAGAAAGAAGTAAAAAGTTCATGCTTGAGAAGGGGCATGGGTGTGCTCTAGCGCATGCCCACCCCAGGTCTTTGTCATGAGGGTTTTTATCTTTCTTCTGTGGGTGAGAATCTTATGGAAGATTTCGATAGAATATTCATTAGGTGTGTTTTTAATATGTTGATGCACCAAAATGAGCATATAGGGGAGTTTGGGATTATTCTTTGGTCTGCTGTACTGTTTTACTTTTATCTTGGGTCTTTTTGGCTCTAATTAGATTTTTTGTTATTTATTCCCCTGGCTTCATCTGCCCTTAGGTTTGGCTGGCACAGATGGCATTAACTGGATCTCTGCCCTCTATCTCCCTGAGCAGGGTGATTTAAGCTATACAGTCTCTGGTTAGGGAGGAGAGATATAAACCATTTGCTCTCAAGTGTCCTTAGTTAGGGAAGATAACGTTTTGTGATTCACTAGCTGGCTTTAAGTTGTTCAAATTGTTTGGCCTTGTTTAATTATTTTGTCTCAGTTTCCCCATTCTACTTGCCCAGGAATTTTCTTAGTTCTTACTATCCTGCCTCATCCAGTCTGTGCTTTGGAAGAGTATAGCACCCACCACGTAGGGCGGCAGTGAAATGGATGCCAGCAGGTAACTGAGAGAGGGTGGCTATGACCCATACCAAAAGCTGTCCCCACCCCCACCAGTGGCCAGTCCCTTCTTTTGACCGACGGTGGTGTTTGAGGGAAGCAAAGAGCTGTGAATCTGTTAGCACTGGACATCAGAAGAGCTTCCTCATGATTATCTGTAATGAATCAAAGGTGTCACTGAGTTATGGCATGCAGTTTAGATTCCATTTACACTGCTGAAAAACTACGCATTGTGAAGCTGCTCACAGTCACATTCTCTCCTGTATGGATAAGGAGTTATTAATTTCCTTATCCTGTCTGGTACTCACACACTGGATGTAGCTACTTCGGCCATATAGAAAGCATCTTTGAGAGGCAGGTATTTCCTTCTTCTGATATAAGCTGACACTCTATTTTGTCTTTAAAAATTATTTTCCTGGTGAGTAGCTCTTAAGAGTATGATGTGAAATGAAGCCAGGCAGCAGCGAGACTGGCAGCCCAGATATCTGTGGAGAATTAACTTGTCAAAATACAATCCAATTATTAGACACACTCCTTTGTTTCCCTCTTTTGTCTTTGAGTCATTACAAATTTAGACCAAATCAGGAAACATGAAAGGGAGATGACGGGTGATATAAAGCCAAGTTGGGAAAGAAAAAGTCTATCTTATCCATTGATAAACATTTGAAACTCTATTTTTTTTTTTTTACTAAATAACTAAAATAAAAGTCACTTTTATTTTGGGTGTATGTTCTGTGTAAGAACATGTGTAAGAACAAAACAAAATAATACAAATACATAGAAAGCCTATGACACTCAACTATAGTGTAGTGTTTGTTCTTTGGGTGGTTTTGACAACACACAAAGGGAGGGATATTTCCTGAATTTAAATAACTATAACTGCCCAGCTGGCATGGCTCAGTGATTGAGCATTGACCTATGCACCAGGAGATCATGGTTTGATTCCTGGTCAGGGCACATGCCTGGGTTGCGGGCTCTTTACCTATGTGGGGTATGCAGGAGGCAGCCGATCAATGATTCTCTCTCATCATTGATGTTTCTATCTCTCTCTCTCCCTCCCTCTTCCTTCCTCTCTGAAATCAATAAAAATATACTTAAAAAATTATAACCAAGTATGTTCATATGATTATATTTTCAAATAACCAATTAGATGATTCAGTTTGATTTCTGTGAGCTTAAGAACTTTTCCACCAGCTTTTAGATGTTCATTCTTGTAAGTCAAACATCATTTATTCTTTACATATTCCTATCAATATATTCTGCTAAAGTTTTTATTGAGGTATAATTGACATATAAAGCAACTCTTTAACTCTTGCTGCAAGTGTACATTGGTCACGCTTGAGCCCTGCCTCCAGCCTCCTGACGGAGTCTCAGCGCTCAGCCAAACCAAGCTGCCCCTCTCCATAGTGTGTGTGGGTTCCCAGCTCTAGGCTGGAGTCCAGCTCACTGACTGGGCCCCTGGTAAATGCACTGGGCCAGAGGGACCTGTGCTCAGCAATGTCACCACAGAATGTGAATGACTGTGATTTCCCAAGCTAGAAGCCAAGCAGTTCACTAAATTTCCTAGAGAAAATCACATTTACTCAACCACATGTCTTTCATCTGACAAAATATATATCACCAATTTCATCTAATTACTTAAATATTTATCACTTGTTGAATTTGAATAATTTAAAACCAGCCCTAACAAAATGATACCATCCTCCAATAAGTTTATTATTAGTATTATATAAACAGAAGGAAAAAAATGGAATATGCTGCAATCATGAAGAACATCACAACCACATAGTTTTAGAAATTGTGTCTGGGGTGTTTTGTTTTTTTGTTTTTCAAACCCTTTGGTATTTAAACCCTTTGTCCAAAATTCAAGTCCCTGCTCTACTTCCTGGAGGCATGCACATGAACTTCCTCAGCCCTGCTTCCCTGGAGTGAGAAAACTGGTCAGCATCCAAAAAAATATATAAAACAATAAGGATTTTAGATCAAAAAATAATATGTACCATCCTGATTGTGTTAAAGATGTCAACTGTGAAGGTGCTAACAGGAGGCAACAGCACTGGAGAGTCCCTCCTCCTTGCAAGTTGCCTGCAGAAGCCACGTGTCCCAGCCTTGGCTTCTCAGTTCCCCCAAAAACAAACAACAAAGATTCCTCTGCATTGCAAGGCTGACAGCAAGTGAGCTCCAGCAAAGAAGGCCTCCTCCTGTGATCCAGTTTTTGCTTACTCTTCCTTTCAAACCATAGAATAGGAAGCAAAATGTTTCAGCACATACCTCCCAGGAAGAGCATTCTCCTTCTTTCCCGCCTGAGCACGGGCCCCTGAGTATCACCTTATTTTATCACCACCTGTTTGGACAAAATGTGTTCCGCTTCTCCGTGGCAGGATCTTTCTCCACATGCCGCAGATGAGTGCCCGAGACTTCTCTGTGCACCTAGGTTCTTTCAGAGGAGACAGAGTAATGAGCCTTGTACACATTTGGGAGAACTGTCCCCTTTTGCCCACATGGGAGACTGATGACCTCTTTATAGCTGACATCCGTGAGGAGCATTTTTCATTATGGAACAAGCAGCTGACATTGCGATACTGGTGTTTGCACAGGGAAATAAGAAGGTAACAAAGGAAGAGACTATCACATCAGATGGACGATACAATTCTGCTCTCACTTTTATCTCTTGGCAAAAATGTGCTGCTGAAAGCCCGCTCCGTGCTGTTTTAGAAACTCTGAATAATGGCATATCTGGGAATGTTGGTACCATTTTCTGTGGTTGAATCCAGTCTATATTATCTTTCAATCTATTCACACTGACTTTGTGTTCCACTTCACTCCTGCAAAGTGTTCCAAAACTTGTATTTATTTCTCTCATTTCTAAAACACAGTTTGAATGTCTTTGTAGGAGCTTTAGTATTTAGAGTCTGGCTGAAGCAAAATGAAACTGCATCATGCTGGCTAGAGTTCAGCGTTGAACATTTGAGAAAAAGTCTTTAGAGAGAGCACAGCTGAAATAGACAGGAATCTACATTCATATGGCCGCCAAAGGACCAGAGTGAGCCGGAGGGTCAGGAGGGCCCCATGTGCTGCCTGGGCCTCAGAAGAAATACTGATGATTCACAGGAACAGGGGCCCCAGAGAGAAAAGCTTTCTGGGAGCTACTGTTCCAGAATTTTTCACCGGTGTATAGAGGGACAAGAGAAGCTGCTCACCAACAGGGACATGGCTACAGCGAACCCAGCTTCAGGAGGCTGCTTGCAGTGGTCTCTGCTGCTCCTTGTGGCCTGGTGCACATGCTGTGTGGTGGGAGGGAGCGTGGAGATGGCTCCAGCCCAGACCCTGCCTGCAGTGCTGGAACAGAGCAAGCAATAGACGTCTAGGGTCTTAGAAAGGAAAATGGTGCCTATGTGGTCCACGCCAGTGAAACGCCAGGATGCCTGGCGCACGTAACAGAGCAATGGAACAGTGAAGGGCACTCCGGCCAGGTGCCCCAGCTGCTGCAGGTTGCCCGTTTGCCTGCTGCCTGCCCACCACTGGGCAGGAGGTGAGCTCGCAGCTCTGAGAAGGCTAATGAGGAGTGGGCCTCCCTGCTGCTGTGCTGTCCCACAGGCCTGTGGCTGCCATGCTGAGGAAGGGCACGGAGGCCACAGGCTGATGACACAGGTAACATTCAGTTCCCACACACGTCTGCAGGGAGCAGGTGAGGCAGGAGCAAACATCGCCCACCTACAGAACGAAACACAGGAGCTGCCGGGGGAAGATGCCCGGCTCCCCAGTGGGGATGACACAGGACAGGTGCCTCCTTTCAGCAGGCAAGGACATTTTTACTGATGTGCTCAAGAAGAGATTTGACAATTCTTGGCAAGTAACTAAATATTTAAGAAAGTGGATTTAAATATCAATTATTTTAAAAGGTAAAATTAGCTGACCTCTTAGGAAGGAATTGAGATGAGATAGGAAGATGCCCACTTATTTAGAGAATGTGCTGGAAAATATTTCAAAGAACTGTTGTGTTTTTGTTTCCAGTAATAACAGCTCCAACAAAAGCAATGTAGACCATGAATAGAAATAATCATTGTATGTAGTAATCCAGCCACAGGAGAAATGTTGAAAGCTCATAGTCCCATTTTTTTTTTCTTTTTTTGGTGCAATTTAGATTTTCCTATAAAAGAGAAATAACAGGGATTGTGGTAAAAACTGTTTTTCTCTCCTCCTTTTACAAACATTTACTCCATAATTAGAATTTTTGATCCATGCTAATGAAGTGATACAGATGCAGGGATATTTGAAATTCACAGCTAATTCATAAATATTATCTTGCCAAGAATTTCAGCCTCTCCCCCAGTAGAACTTTCTACATAGAGCATTGGAAGTAAGCAAACCCGTTTTGGGTTTGGATGGGTTAGCTTTTTGGTACCTAATTTCTGCTGAACTGATGCAGAGGCAAATTCAGCAGGGTCATGGCTGGAGGCAGGCTCAGCTGGGGATTGTTCTGGGTGTTGAAGTGTTTGCTGGGCCTAACTAGAAGCTGAGGCCTAGCGCCAGTTGCTGGGAAACCTGGGAGTGTGGAGCTGTAGGCAAGTCTAGAGAGGTCGGCAACATTCTAATTAAACACCTATTTCCAAAGGAGGTTGTAATCAAAGGGGAAGTAGGGCAGTGGCCTTAAGAGTTCTGACATAAGGCTCAGTGTGCACAGGTGTATTGACCATGTTTCTAATTTATTCCTTAATGCTCTGCCATTTGGGGGGTTGTAATCAAAGGGGAAGTAGGGCAGTGGCCTTAAGAGTTCTGACATAAGGCTCAGTGTGCACAGGTGTATTGACCATGTTTTCTAATTTATTCTTAATGCTCTGCCATTTGGGGCCTTGATCCTGGAGGGGCTGCCTTTTCCTGGGCTGACCCATTCCTAGAGATAGCAAACAACATCCCGGCAAGCACACCTTTGCTTTATAAACTATGCAATCCAGAGTCCATAACCTCAACTATCTCTTTCATCAAACTCTCACCAGTACAATACACCAAGCCAGTCGTCCCTCTACCCTAAATCACTCAGGATTAAGTACAAAACAACTAAGGACCACCCTATAGCTTAGGACCCACCAACATTATTTACACTATTCAAAGCTAAATTCACTCCATGTACCTACCCTGCCTTCCCCCCTTTGCCTGAGAAAACCCTAATAAGGGCTTTGGGCCATGCTCTTTTTCCTCCTCTCCTGTTTCCTGATGGGCCCTGTGTGGCTTGGTGTGAGTCTTGATTCTAGGGACCTGTGAGTATAAATATCTTTCTTCATGCCAGCCATTTCCATGTCTGCTGTCTTATTATACCTGGTTAAAACAAATCCTAGTACAGGTTTAACACAACAGGGTTACTGACCCCGTGAGACTGAGTGGTGGCCCATGACTTTCCCTTTCCTGAGCAATGTCTGTGGAGAGGGATAGGTTTGCAGACCCCTGAGCTGCAGCTCCAGGCATGGGGGGTGGGGGCTGGGACAACCAGGAATATGCATGTAATTCTGCTTCAGAGGGTCTGATATCAGAACTGACGAACACAGGACTTGGGAAATCCAGCCATGGGCAGCACAACTGGTAGAGCCAGGGTAAGAAGAGAGCTCTCACTCTAAAATGTACTTACTTTTTAATGCAACAATTCCAATTCTGGAAATTTGTTATCAGAAAATAACAAGATATGCAAAAATATCCTTGGAAATCTTTTTATATTGTACATTATTTATAAAAAAAGAAATCATCCTAAATAGGAAGATTTAAGTATATAATGATACAGTCATAGGATGCATCACTTAGCAGTCATCCGGCATAGCGTTTCATGGCATGTAAGATATCATTAATTTTAAAAATCAGTTAATAAAGCAGCATTGTGATATAAATAAAATAGACATTGACATGTACGCAGAGATTAAAAACTGGGGTTATCTCTGGGCTATGCCATTACATTTGTTGTATGTGCGTGTCTATTTTTCTGCATTTTCCAAATTCTATACAGTGAACATGTATTAATAATTTAACTTAGTGATTCTCTGGCATACAGGCTGGGTTGATCCTAGAGCAGGATAGAGAAACCCTGAGTAGCCAAGAGATTCCTGTAGAAAGAATACGGATAAGGAGGGCTTTGTAAATAGTCAGGGTTCAATCAGCCCCAGGCAGTTTGGCCTCAGCACAAAGCTTTGCAGAAGTTTATTTCCAAGCACCAACTGCTAGTGTATCTGAGTTTCTGATACTGAGCACCCTGGCTCTGACATGCGGCCTGGTGTCTCCAGGTGACAGGAGGCTCCCCAGCCACAGGGGTGTTATTAGACCTGGGCAAGGAAGGTGATGCTGCGGTGATGCTCTCCAGTTGGTGTAGAGAACTCATAATTAGCAACAGCAGGAACCCGAAAGAGAAAGGAGGAGAAATAACCTGCCAGCAAAAGCGAAGAATAATTTCCTCATGAGATCATCAATCCCTTAATAACCTAGGGATGATAGTAATTACATTAAATACACATAAGAAGAATGAATGCAAAGACTACGATCACAATACAATAATGTGCCAAAAGGATAAACACAAGAGCATACAGTAGTTCATCCCTCTACAAGGAAAGGAAATCAATATTGATCAATTCATTTCAAGATCGCTGTTTTTATTAGGAAGCCATTATTTCTCAGAGTAAGGATGAGGGTAGCAGCACCTGTCACTTTTCAATCCCTCAGGACGCTCAGCGGAAAAACAAAATCTGGGAAACTCATGTGCATTTGAAATAAACGCTCAGAAAATACTTGTTGCATATAATTAAGATCTGGTAGTACTTTTATAATTATAAAAAATTATAATTAAAATGCACATCCCCCAAATTTTAAGCCTGCAATATTCACAAGGCAGCCTCTTTCTGACAGATAACCTGTGACAATTTCATAATAGAGGGTTCAGAAACCTCATTAGACCACACGCGTGGTGCAGCTGAAGCACTCAACGGTTTCCGAGGGTTTGTCAAAATCTAATTAGGCAAACCACAGGCATCTGCAAATGTGGAGCTTTTGCTCCAGACGGGTGGAATCTCAGGGTGCCCCAGAGCTTTCACGGGGTCGATTTGCTCTCAGTGTCAGTGACTTGAACACTCACCTAGGATGGTCTTTTTGGTCTTGCAGGAGAAAGTATTGCCCAATGCATGTATTCACTGATGTATAACTCCCAAGTTTGGTGATATCCCTATGTGCGCTACCAAATGTCCATGGGGGTTGGGACACCCAAAGTCCTTTTTTGATCTACAAAATGGGTTCATGATCCTGGGCTCTTGCAAGATATGTCTATAGAATTGGCTGCAGGTCCCAAGCAGACAATATATCTGTTCCCCATGGAGCTAACTCTCACCGCTCCACCTCATGCATGCTCCTCCGTGGAAGCAGCGAGTTGGCCACTCTGACAGCATTGGTAGTGAGCCCTTCAATGGATGTTAAATCTGCAAGCTGGTGAAGAAAATGGTAATGGGAGAAGGCAGATGAGATCTAGACAGTATCTCTGAAAGAAAAATGTCCTGTCAAGGAAACCATTGCAACGTGCTATAGTGGAAAAAACACAAGCTTTGGAATCTGGCAGATCTGAGCCTGGGCTCTGGATATACCATCTATACCTTTGTGATCTTTAACATGCTATTTAGTAGCTCTAAGCATTAGTTTCTCTTCCACTGCACTTCTGTGTCCTGGTGCTCTGGATCTGTGGTCAGTGGGCGTGCCACTGTCCCTCGGGAGTCCTGCTTCAACCCAAACTTCTTTCTCTTCAGCTTCTCTCTGCTAACCATGGGACAGGGTCCTCATCTTTCATCCTGCACAGCACAGCACAGCACACACAAGAGGATGTGAGCTTCATAGTCACAAAGCGTATAAAAATGCTGCACAGCACAGCACAGCACAGCACAGCACAGCACACACAAGAGGATGTGAGCGTCATAGTCACAAAGCGTGTAAAAATGAAACTTTACTTCTCTATAATTGAACCTAGTTCTTGAGCTCCTATTTCTGCTGATGGCAGAGGACTTGTTATTGCCAATTGGATTATAAACTATGTTACTAAGTAGTTCTTGCTCTATTTTGGGTAAATAGTTCAGGATGTTTTCCTTTCCCTTCTCATTATCTCTCCCCATGGGTAATCCAGGAATCAACTAGGCATCTGTGGAAGGGAGCATCTATCTCTCTTTATCTGGCTCAGTTCAATATTGTCTCTACTGTTGATTTTCATTGAATCCAACCATGTTCATCTACTGCTGAATGTCCCATGTTCCTGCAGTGCTTTGTGCTTTATCTGTCACCCGGTGTCCTCTTAGCCCTGTCTGTAACCACAAGGCCTCTTCAAGGCCCCCTGCCCATCAGTCCTTCCCTGGCCTTCTTGGGGGCTTGGAATGCTTTTAGATGGGCATCCCCTAATAGCTTTTGACAAAGAACCTCTCCCCTAAAATCTCAATGGCTTACAATAATATAGGTTCATTCCCACATTACACATCAGCTGTGGCTTTGCTCAGTGACCTGTTATTATAGGGAATCCAGGTAGAAGCAGCAGCTTCTATGGGAACAAATATTTGGAACAAATAATACAATCTACTGTGCTCACTCACCACTCAGGAGTTGGGAGAGACTTGGAGCAGAGAAGAGGTAGATGTTCAGTTGCTCTTTGCTAAAAACACCCTGCTCCCATTTCTACAAGCCGCCTCCCTTTCTTGGTAGGCTGATAAATGGGTGGTCCTTTACTTCCAGACCAGCTGCCCAGCTGATTTCTCAGGCTCTACCTCTGTGCCCCTCCCCACCTTAGAGGGTTGGCCATTCTCTTTTCCCCTGGAGCTTAGGCCAGGGGTTTCAGAGAGTAGGGACCTTCCATGGTCACTCATGAACATATGTGCTCTGGTCATGATTCCTCTAGAACTTTTCTCCTCATCAACTCCTTGAACTTTTTCTTCTTTTGGGTGAGAACACTGGGAAGATGTCATCATGGGTTTTGTCCCATTCATCCCAGCCTTTGGGGTTCCCAAACCCTTCTTTACCTCTAAAAACCCAACTCTTGCAATAGAAATCATCAGCTTTCAGCATCTTGGTTATCAGTTTTTGTTTTTTTTAAAACTATATTAAAACATTCAGTTGACACCTTTGTTCTTGGTGTGTCTGCCCTTCCCTGAAGCAGTGGGGATCACTGATGTAATGGGTAGAGGGTCTATACAACAGAAGGTGATGTGGGGGAAACAGTTCAGATTTTTTTCAGAATATTATCCTGCCACACTTTTGATCAGGCTTTATTAAAAAACAACAGAAGAGAATGAAATTAAGAGAATAACTTATGCCTGAATCCAACTTCCTCTGCCCTCACTGCCCAGTCATAGTCTCCCTGCCTCTCCTCACCACCTGCAGTGTCCCACACATCCGCTCACCTCATCACATCAGAATGCTCCTGGCACCAGAGATGAGGACTTTCACCTGCAGTGTCCCACACATCCGCTCACCTCATCACAACATCAGAATGCTCCTGGCACCAGAGATGAGGACTTCTGTATTTTCCTTTTAGTCCTGTGTTTACTTCTCCAGTCCACATTTTCTGCCCTGGGATGGGATAGGCCCCTTTCAGGGTAAATGACAGCAAGACCATGAATTCTGTTAGTTGGAAACTCTTCAACCTCCCCTCCCCACCTCCTCACCCCGTTGTTCTGCCCCTGTGGTGCTAACAACACACTCACACTAATCTGATAGAAGGACTGGCTTCACAGTCTGGGTTGTTAAGTCTTAAATAAGTAGCAACACATACGAGACATCCACAGCCCAGTCGACTTTGGCTGCACAAGGCTCAGACTAGTTTCTTTTTAGTCTTTCCCCATCAGCATTTCAATAAACCTCAGAATCTAGCCTCACCTAGAGGTGTTATTATTTTTAAAAGCTTCATAGCCACCTCTGGACCAAGTCCACCTACTGTCACCCCAGGCATTTATCTTCCCTCATCTGCTGTACTCATCCAAAAGGTCTTGTCTTCTTAAAAATTAAGTTATAGGTGTGGTGCTGTTGTGACTGTTTTCAGTGTACTGTGTGTGATGACCCCTTTGTAAGTGCCCTCGCCTATGAACACTGAAATTTGTAAAGGCCACTAACTATTCTTCATAAAACCATGGTAGAGAACATTTTTTCTCTCTTCTGAGAAAAAAAAAGCAACTAAGAAATAATTAGTGGAAAATTAGCCAAGCAAGTGACCTCTGGGGCTGAGCATAATTTTTCTGTCCTCACGGGTTCCTAATAGCAATTGAATAATAATTATTCTAATTATCATTCTGGAGAGGCCATAGCCCTTGGACGAGGAACCAGAAGATGACATCTGATGCCTGGACTGCTACTGATGCCCTGCGTGCCACTTCCCTGGAAGCTAACAATAGATGAGATTGTTTTTGACTCCTACCCAAGGGTTTCATGAGGAATAGCCAATCACCTTTATAACGGGGTGATGGCATTGGCATGCGCAGCCACAAGTGGTTGATCCTCAACTACCAGTTCCTCTTCCTTTATACCCATTTTACAGCCATGTGAGCCTTCGGTTCTTAATCAAAAGTGAGACGTAACTCATCTATAATTCTTTACAGATTCATGTCAGAGTACTTTTATTCTACTCAAATTTAATATTATTGTTTTACTGAAAATCCAATGAAAGCTTTTGGAAGGGACAAAAAAAATAGTCATTCATTGTTATCTTATTTTATTACATCTTAGAGAGACTTCTTTTTGGAACACCAATAACTGGTTTTGAATACGCCTGCTCTACTGGACCGTATAGAGGAAATTAATGTCAAGTATGACAGCCAATCCCTGGGCCATTTCCGTTTTTAATATTCTCCAAGTGTAATCATTTTTCAAGATTCTATTCATAAAGATTTTAGAGTGCTGATGTCCATGTAATTCTTATAGACTAGTGGTCTTTAAAGTGTCACTCAGCAGTCTCTCATCTGTTCCTGTAGCTTTCTTGTGACACAGGTAGAGGTATCCTTCCTGTCACCCAGCTAGGCCACACCGAGCTGATTCGCAGATAATATAAGGTTTAATGAAGGGCCAGACCTTAACTAGAACTCAGCTCTTTGAATTATAGTCCAATTACTTTATCACACATGCTGAAAAGCGCATCAGATTTGGTGTCAGATTGGCTTTAGACCTGGATTTACACATGTGCCTGCTTATTTCACTGGGCAGTTGTGCACTAAGTGAGCACATGAGTGTAATAACGTCACACAAATGTGGACTTGTGTTCACTTGTGAATCTAGAGAGCCTGGTCACATGGAGGGCATGGAAAACTTCCTTCCACATAGGAGATGATGTCATAGTTTTAGTGTGGTGTTTCTACTTCAGTGGTTCCCAGCTGGGAGGGGCGATTTCTGGAGGCAGTTCTGATTGTCACAAATGGAGGGGACTAAGTGCTACTGGCATCTAGTGAGTAGAGGCTGGCATGCCACTGAATATCCTGCAGTTCACAGGACAGCCCCACAACAAAGAATTTTCCAGCCTCTAAGTCAATAGTCAACGTTGAGAACTCTTGCTCTAGAGTAGGGCTTCTTAACCTGACAATCATAGACTCAAAGATAAGCTGTGAGGATCCCGGAACCCACCCTGGTCTACTTGGGACAAGTGTGCCTGTTTCTGGGAAGGGTTCATGACTTGTCAGTTATTGGTTTTCATAGAGGTCTGTAATTTCAGCATAGCGACCATCCTTGTCCTAGCTGCTTAATACCCAGTGAAACTGCTGCTTTTACAGTTTTGAGTCTTCAAATCTTTTGGGGGAGCAGAAATGACATATCACATAAATAAATAAACCATAATGTTGTTTTGACCTCAACTAAGTATTGAAAGAGACAAAGAGAGATGCACTGGAAGATCTAGTAGATGATGGGCCACCATTGCTGGGACCAGGCAGAACGTGGGTAGTGCTGGGAGGAGAACATCATTTTCTTCTGTGTACTTCACAATTCCCTGAGAAGTTTACTTACGTTGCCTCACTTGAGATTATTCTATGCCCACTGAATAGATTATTCACCTCAGATCCAGGTCTGAGTCTCTTCCTAGAAGAATTTGGAAACTCTAGTGGAATCTAACTGTCACATTCAGACATCCTGGCTAAGTGACCTCCAGGCACATGTTCTCATAGTGTGAAAAATTCAACACCTTGTTAGAGCAATGATTCATGACTGAATTATAACCATTGACGTGAGCCTGATGAAGCTATGAACTCTCTTCTCAGAAAATTGCTCATGTGCCTCAAACACACCTGATATTGACTTTTCAAAATGACAAGGGTTCCTATTCTCTTTGATACACAAATGATTACATCTTGATTGGAGCACATACACACTTCTCTGTCCCTGGACCATGTAATATTTATTTCATAAGGTCTTGAATCAACGTTAGTCCTCCTCTAGCTTAACTTTCTAAATTACTCTCCTCAATTTTTTGGCAGTCATGGGAAATAAGATAGAGGAGATAGTTGAGACCGACTTTCAGACAGAATACTTTATTTTAATGGCTATGAACTGCTAAATTGTAATACATTTTTCTTCTCTAATCTCTATGCATTGAACATGTCCAAAATACAAATAGTTATTGCTGGTGTTATTGCCCAGTTCATATTGTTTCCAGCGGGGCATGAATTCTGTGGGAGAAAATAACCTGTTCGTCTTTCTCTATATCTTGACCATTACTCAAAAAAGTCCTGGAGGTAGATTATAATCCTTACCTTCTATTTCCTTCTGGATTATTTTGCTCTAAATCCAAACCTCATTTCCAGAACATAAATGAAGTTTACTGCAAATCAGACAGTCATAAAACTTTTTAAAAAGACAGTCTTAATGTGAAGGTAATTCTTTAAGAAAAAATAAAAAAGCTAACCATACCCTCATATGGAAAATGGGTAAAATCGAGAAGCACTAATGCGTTATAGAATTTATCACCTGTGGCTCACATGGTCCAATTCTATCATAGCTGAAAGTAATCACATTGTTTTATCACCACTCTGCTGCCTGTATGGTCTCAGCCCAGCTCCTAATTCAAGTGCCTGTGATACAAAAGCTATTGTGAGTGGCCATTGGCTCAGGAGGGAGCAGTCAGGAAGCTGAGCTCTCTCCCTTTCTCTGAGTGAGCACTTCAGGGCAGGACTTTGGCTCATTAGTTGTAACAGAGTATGGCTCAAGCCACACAGTTCCCTTGTAAGTGTAAACTGAAGAAACTTGTTTCTCCAGAGGTTTTAATACAGCATCTATCTTCAGAGCCAAACTCATTCACAGACTCGGAAAGGAAAGCAAGTCATCTTCCATTAGTATGAGTTGGTAATCCAGGTAAAAGTAAGGGCTTCCCTCAGCACGAGAAATATGGCCACAGCCTGAAGTGTATCATTAGTTGTCTTTTACAGCCTAACTTCTTCAGATTGACCAATTCGAATTGTGCTGGAGACTCAGACAAAGACAGTTAAAGGAGCAGACAGAAAACGGACATTCTGAAAATAATATTTCCAAAATATCAGAGCATTTGCAGTAAACATTCTGGAAGCAGGGAAACCAGTCTGATCATGAGCCATGTGGAACAGAATAAGATTAGTCATGTTTTAACTAGAGGCCCGGTGCACGAAATTCATGCATGGGTAGGGTCCCTAGGCCTAGTCAGTGATCAGGACCAATCTGTGGGGCAACCATCAGGGCAATCGGGGGAGTGGGGGGCGCTGGCACCCGCCTTGGCTGGTCTGGGGCCTGCGGGCTGGGGGCAGCTCCTGCATTGAGCATCTGCCCCCTGGTGGTCAGTGCACATCATAGCAACCAGTCGCGCCAGTCATTCTGCCGTTTGGTCGATTTGCATATTAGGCTTTTATTATATAGAATATAAAATAAATATGAAGTATTGCCTTTCTGAGATGAGAGTTAGTGTACATATGATTAAGTGTACATGTACTGCAAGCAGACCATGGGGTTTGAATTCTGGGTCTTTCACCTCTGGATGTGTGATCTAGAGCAAATTACTCCTCTCTGACTAGTGTTCTCATCTGTGCACTGGGGTGTACTCAGTATCTGTGTTATTCTAATTGTTGAAATTTAAATGAAATAATATATATAAAGTATTAGAACCTATGAACAGTGCTTGAAACAATCAATCAACAAGTATTTACTGTGTGCCAATTATGGGCAAGGTGCTGTTCTTGGCACTTGGGCAACAGCAATGGATCAAAGAGACAAAAATTACAAACACATACACATCCTGAAAATTCACAGAGGTCATATTTCACAGCAAACACTCAATAATTAGTTAGTGCTGTGAAAAGTCTAATTGACTGTTTTCATCACAAATGGAACATGCATTCCAGAAAGCCCAAATCCTGTTTATCCAGGCACATTGCTCAGAGAATACGGCCACCTGAGGAGAATTTTCCTGGTTTTCTAATGAACCCCTCTCTGTCTTGATATTTTTAATATTGCTTAAAATATGGCCTCCCCAGTAGCCAAGGAGCTGAGATTGTACACAGAGCTTCTTAGCCATCTCTCTCAGCACAGAGCCCAGCTCCTCAGGGCAGGGAGGCCCTGCCAGCATGGTGATCTGCTCTGATTACTGTCGTTGTAGCAGGTACAAGTTTTTGGCTTCAGTGTGACACTTGAGCCCATCTGTCTTGATAGCCACAGCCCCTGTTGACCTTTAGCGTGTCCTCACCCCCTACTTAGTGTGTGGAAGCTGTGAATAAAGGCATTGTTGGTGCTTCTGTTTGTCTGACTTGGAGCATGCTGGCTGGTGCAGGCTCAGCCCATTGTCTGTCTCCAACAAATCACAGAGGTAAGAGGTGTTAGTTAAAGAGACCCGACACCTGAGACATTGCCATCTCTCGTCCCCTGGGTAATGGACCGAGCAAAGTTGCTGACCTCTCTTTCACCACCGTTAATCTTTTCCACATTTAAGATTGCATGTACAACTCTGCAAATTAGCAGAGGCTTATAAACTCAGGATTTGAAAAAAATTGAGCTGATCTAAGATGAATTGATGGACAAGTAAGGGCTTAACTAAAAATTTAGAACACATTCCACAGACCTGGAGGAATATTTCTGCCTACCATCAGGTAAAGAACTGTTAAACAAAGATGATAGATAGATAGATAGATAGATAGATAAAAAGATGTAGATGTATCTATATCTTGTATAAAAGATAATTTTAAGCCACCTGTAAAGTATAGCAATATTACAGTATAGTATATATTACATCACATTATATCTGTATCTATACACATATATACATTATACATATATCTATACATATAGGGTGTCCCCAAAATGTATAAACACAGTATTTAGTAAAATACATCTTCAAAATTGAGCCATCAGCTGTTAAAGTGTGTATACATTTTTTGGGACACCCTGTATACACGTGTGTACACATCTGTGTGAGTTACTGAAATGATGCACAACTTTGCTACATGAGCACAATCTGTACTAATATGAGCTTTTTAAAAATAAAATCTATGTGGCTAGCTTTTGAGGATGATGTATTCATGGTAACTTGGAAATGAGATAGAAATAAATAAAATTATAGATTTGTAGAGCTGAGATGCAAATCAAATAATTATCAGGAGAGCCGAGTGGTAGCGGGTCTGGTGAGGTTTCGCACACCTGAAGAGAATGTCAGGACTCGGCATTTACAAGCTAAGCAGCAGCCCCCAGCCAGAGTGATTCCCCCCAAGAAGCCCGGATAATTCAGGCCAAGATGAGAAGAGCGGCCCAGGATGTCAAAAAAAAGAAAAAAAGAAAAGAGGTCTCCAGGAAGCATCAGTATGAGATTAGGAATTTTTGGCCACCTGTATTTTCAGTCCTTGCATTATCACTGAAACACCCACAAAGAAATAGGACGAGTGACTTCTTTTGTAATTTTTAAATTACAGATTTAAAAATCTTTGTATTAATCCTTCACCTTTGCCTGAGTTAAGCTGGGGATGTTCAAAGGATGTTTGGCTCAACATGTTAAAGAAAGAGCCCCAATACGTTCACAACAAACATTTTGAAGTTCTGCGTTCTGACTGGGAACCATCCACAGGTGAGGTCAGTGCTTCTGGGCTGGTTTTAGAGGTATGTGAAGTATGCACACTTCACAGGGAAACATTTTATCCTGTGCAAGGCTTTTTGTTGGGTTTATGTTGACTCAAAGAAATATAAATAAAAACATGCTTCAACCCATTGGAATGACCTCATGATTTATTGCTTCCAAACTTGAGGAAATCTATGCTCCTAAGCTCCAAGAGTTTGCTTATGTCACAGATGGTGCTGCCAGGGAAGAGGTTATGTTAAGGATGAAACTCTTTCAGCAAAGGCCTTAAAATGGGGACTTTGTCCTGTAACAATCATCTCTTGGCTAAATCTCTTCCTCCAGGCTGATGCTCTTAAAGATGCCCCTGATGTTCTCCTGCCTCAGTATTCATTAGAGTTCCAGGGCAGAATCCTGGCTGCGACTGCCTCGGGCCGTTTCCTCACTGAGGTCCTTAAGAAAGCCTCAGGTTCGGAGCGGGACAGCATTTCTGAATGTATAGATTGGATGGTGTAGTAAAAAGTACACCTTCCAACGAGTCCAGGGAAGCTGGAGATTTTTAAGAAGATTTCTATGGAAGACAGACGCAGTATCCAGACTCATACGCATGATCCGGCTATGCTGGATGAAGTAACTTACGTAAATACCTTCAGGAAGGGGGCACAGTTGCCGCCAGTGTGCAATGACGGCATTATGACACCACCAAAGGGCGCTGAAAGGTCACCAGGGAACCCTGAGGACGTTAACTAGGCATTCAAGTAGTCACCGGTGATTGGGTAGAATTTCCTAAAAATGAACCACAAACGTTTTATAGGAAAATAGTGCTGGCTGTCCTAGCCAATTCAGAAATTCCACTGCCATTCTTTGATTTTTTTTTTTAAATCCAACACTTAAAATTGGCACTATGGGGAGATTTATTTCATTCCTATGTGAGCGGTTTAAAGAAACTGCAGGACTTGTTTATGGAGATGAACTCATTCCCAAGGTGACTAGATAGAAGCCAGCCATGATTTACACCATAAAATTTTTTTTATCTGGTGTTACAACATCTGGATAAAACAGAAATTTTATCATTTAAGTTTTAGACTAGATAAATGCTACTTTAAAGGGTGCATAAAGTGATATAGTACTTTGAAACTAGCTTTTAGATTCTCAAAATTCATATCCTCTTGCTTAGTGCAATTTGGTTCCTGAAAATAAAATTTAAACTTGTTTACAACGGTTTAGTTTTGTAATAAAGTGGCTAATTTATCTGCAGCTGCTGTAGCAAGCTATTATAAAACTTGAATTTTCACAAATGGTGAACTTTAATCTGTTTTTCAACTAGTTTATTTGCCTTGCCATACATAACACTTTTAACCAGGAAGGCTTAGAGAAAAACATGGTGTTTAAACTGTGCTCTAAACAGTGGAAATACTAAAGAAATTTATGAACAGGATAAAGTCAATGGCTCTTATATGGGGCTTTGACATACAGGTTGCTTTATAATCATTTTTTGTGCATTACAATTTGGTGAAAAATCTTGAGTACCCTTTCAAAATATTTACATGAGAAAGTCATTTTATTGCTCTAAGGTAGCCCTAAGAATTTTTTTTTTAATTTAGTGTGACTAAAGCTTTATTTGTTTGCAACATTGTTAAACTCCTTTTTAAATTCCTACATGAGTTAAGGATATTGTGAAAATGACAAAGCTTTAACACCTGACCTAAACTTCTAATAAGGTGGAAAAGTATTAAATATATGCTAACTCCTAGCAATCTGTTTAAAAAAAAAAGTAAACTTCACATAAGAGCTTCCTCTAGCCCTGGCTGGTGTTTGTCAGTAGTTAGAGTGCCAACTGTCAGGTTCAAATCCAGGTCAAGGGTACTTACCTGGGTTGTAGGTTAATTCCCCACCCCTGTAGGGGAGGCAACCAGTCCATGTGTCTCTCTCACATCAGTGTTTCTCTTTCTCTCTTTCCCTCTTCCACGCTCTCTGAAAAGCAATTGAAAAAATATCCTCAGGAGAAGATTAACAACAACAAAAAGAGCTTGCTCTATATAGACTAGCTAATTCTACATAAATATTTTAAAAAAATGAAATTTCAGCCTCAGAGTGGATTTCATTAGAAAACAAATTATACTAGGTTATTAGTTTATTCTCTCTTTTTAAAAAAAATATATTTTATTGATTTTTTACAAAGAGGAAGGGAGAGGGATAGAGAGTCAGAAACATCGATCAGCTGCCTCCCGCACACCCCCCACTGGGGATGTGCCCGCAACCAAGGCACATGTCCTTGATCGGAATTCGAACCCGGGACCCCCCAGTCCGCAGGCCGACGCTCTATCCATTGAGCCAAACTGGTTAGGCCTGTTAGTTTATTCTCTTACTAAACATGACATGAAGTCCTCTGTATAGTTTTTGTTTTTAAATTGTTTCGGTATTTTAGCTGAAAACACCACTAAATGTGCATATATGTGTTATATATAAACTTCATCTTTTAATACTGTTTATATTTAACCTATTGTTTAAAAATAAAAGTTAAAGAATTTTAACTAAATGCTTAAAAGTAAAGTTTTGCCATTGCTCGAGGGGGAAATGATCAGTTTGTTTCAGGTTCAGAAATTATTCCCATGTTCCAAAATTATGTTAGAAAATATTCAACATTGGCCCTGGCTGGTGTGGCTCAGTTGATTGAAGCATCGTCCCATACACTGAAAGGTTGCAGGTTCGATCCCCTGTCAGGGCATGTGCTTAGGTTTCAGGCTCAATCTCCAGTCAGGTCTCATTCTGGAGGCAACTGATCAGTGTTTCTCTCTCTCCCCTACCCTTCCTCTCTCTCTAAAATAAAATTTAAAAACTCTTAACAAAAGAAAATATTCAACTTCATTTGCAGTTAAAATATATGTTCTCATTGTCTTAGTTTGCTGAATGGGTAAAATAAAAAACAAAAAATATTATGTCATTTCGATTTGGTTTATACAGAGACCAAAAAACTCATGTGACTTCTTTTGGTTCCATTACAAAATGCCAAAAATCCACAAAGTCTATTATAATGAAAAGAGTCAAGTTGTAAAATGGACTTACTTGGTCTTCATTTGCAGTATCATTGGTTAATCATAAAAAGGGAGGAAATGATGTAATCCACACATTGGGTCAGAAACCCCCAAAGAGCTGAGTTGAATATTTGCAAGATTCAAGACTCCAAAGTTAGAAACTGTTTAAGAGAAGAAAATGTAGAATTATCTTTGTCAAAGCAGAAAAGTGCTTTTGAAGTTTGACTTGCCCCTCCTCTGAATATTGTTCTTATGAAAAGAAAAGTAGATGCTATAACCTTAGCTATAACTTTAATTATAACTCAACTTGAAATGCTACTACAATTACCTGTATGGGTAATCTGTTTGGAATAGATATTCAGAAAGGGCTCAAATTTTTTCTGCTTTTATTTCTAGTTGCTAAGATAAGTGTTAAAAATTATAATTTTTCATATTAATTGGTTTCAAAGTCTTCTTAAATAAAGGTGACTCAGCAGCGGAGTTAAAATATTATAGTCTCACCTGGCCAGTGTGTCTCAGTAGTTAGAGCATCAGGTACTGAAGGGTCTCAGGTTCTATTCTTGGTCAAGGGTACGTACTGGAGTTGTAGATTCTATGGCTGGCTCTGGGTTGGGGCATGTGAGGCAGACAGCCAATTCATGTGTCTCTCTTCTCTCTCTCTCTCTCTCTCTCTCTTTCTTTCCCTTTCCCTCTTCTCTCCCTTTCAATCTCTCTAAAAATCAATGGGGAAAAAAATCAATGGGTGAGGATTAACAACAACAACAAAAATTATAGTCTTAAAGGAAAAGTAAACATAATACTTCCTCCAAGAAAAGAGCATTTTTCTAAGTATAGAGACATTAATGCTGTTTGCCTTTTATGTATTGTTCTCTTTGTTCTCAAAGTAATGTAACATGATAGAATTATTAAAATGAAGGTTAAAAAGAGCCAAGAAAGACAATTGAACTATAGTTGTGCCAGACAATTGAGGGAAAGGATCATTTTTGCAAGAGATATGGAGTGTAATAAAATATTTCTTTTACATATCTTTGGCTCTCTGTTTTCGTTCCAATTGCCTAACTTGAATTATAACCACCCACAATCACTTATTTATGGCTCATCATGGATTTGTAGACCTGGGAGAGTCTTTAGACATCAGTTAGTCCTGCTTTCTCACTTTACCTGAGAAGTGAGAGAGATTGGGAAAGCAGAATCACTTACCTGAAACCACACAGGAAGAAACCACCTGACTCAGCCCAATGTTTTCCCAAACCCACCCAATACGCACACTTACACTAACTCTTTTAGCTACCAAATGTGCATTGTCCAATATACCAGAGGGGAGAGATAGGATGTACCTGGTCTTCCCATTGTACCTCTTTTCTCAAATGCTCAGCACTATCTGTCTTATCTGTCCCTATTTGGCATTAGGAAAATGAAAACGACAAAGTATACCTTTGTGAATTAGTACTTGTAAATGACATAGGTACTGGAAGGTCTATCAAAATAACCCGAAAAGGTCTTCACCCCTGTGGCCATCTTTTACTCATCACCAGAAGTAGAAACAAACAAATTTCTGGCTTAAAAAATTGTGGGAAAAACAGGTGAGTGAGGGGTAGTCGCCTATGGCTGCGGGTAGAGGGAGGGATGTGCTACAGGCAGGAGGAATCTTTGGAGGGGATGAAAATATTCTGTATCTTAGTTGTGGTGGTGGTCTCTCAGATGTATATAATTGTCAAAACTCATAGAATTGTACATTTTACATGGATTCAGTTTTTATACATAAATAGTTTCTCCATAAAATTGAGTTTAAGAAAACTATGTCAGGAATCCTATGATAAAAATGTCTAAAATAGTATTTCTCTTGATATCTAATGAATAAAAAAGACTCTATTCTTGTTTTATAAGATTACCATAAGGTACTTTTAAGAAAGCGAAACTACTTACCTATATAATATGGGAAATCAAAGATTTCTGAGTATCAACACAATTTGAAATATAAGATTATGTAAAAAAAAAAAAAGGTGAATTTCTTCTCTTCCTCACCCAGGAAAGGACTGGAAACTAAACTCTTTGGATGTGAGAAGGAAGAAGCCCTATCTTTTTACCTCTTTGCTGACCGGGGTGTCCACCTCAGTTTACAGGCAAAGAAGAAATACCTTTTAAAAGCTGACTACTTTCTTTACTTACTTTCCATTTGACCTAATATCTAAAAATATACAGCTATGCAATAGGCTCCCTTTCTCCATCACAGCAGATAATAAATCTACAATTCTGGTCAACTCTCTTAAGTCTGCCAATTAACTTCTATCTTTAAGCAGGCCATTTCACATTGCCTCTGCCAGAGTCTCCAGGGAGAATGTCTAAATGCAGTGCCCTATTTTCATGCAACTTAATGCTCTTAAACCTGATACTATCTCTTGGATCTTGAATGAGGGCTGGTGTAGGAGGCACAGAGTCAGAGCAGCTGAAAAGGCCTAAATACTTCTGTAATGCCATGGGAAGTAGATGGTGCTATCTCTGCCCTATGAGACAAATGAAAGAATTAGAGGTTTAGTGCATTAACTGGGCGAAATGTTGCACAGCATATTGTTAAGTAAGACCAATTAGGCCCATTGCCAATGAAGTTGAATCTTTAAATAACAGGGCAGAATGCCCTCTGGGGAAGATACTGTCTACATGCAGAAATAGCCCTGGGATGGGCAAGGAAGAGGGTCTCGCTCACCTGACACATTCCTATGAGAGTCCCCACACCTCATGCTCTGGCTTCCTCAGCTCTTCTGTTGGCCTGAGAGGCCTTCCCTTCTGTCCTGCCTCAGTCTTTTTTTTCTTTTCCTATAGAGGCTTCCCTATTTGTAAATGTGACTCACAAGAATTCAGGATGATAAGTAATTAATGATCAGAAATTAGGAAAACAAGCTAGATATTTCTCTCTCTGAAGCCCTTCCCCTAAGGTTATTGACTCTTTGCAGAGTGGTTTTATTTTCTCCTTTGATCTGGTATCTTTGCGATGAAGCCTGGAGGACACAGCATGGCTTTGGAGTCAAAAGACCTGGTTATGAGAAAAAGTACCACCATACTAGTGGGATGACCGGAAAAGAGGATATATGCTTTGCTTTTAATAATAAGATTGTGTGTTCTTAACCCACATTGTATAAACACAGAATTTTGAAGTATAGGTTTGGTTTTTAAGAAACCATTAATTCCGCCAAAACCGGTTTGGCTCGGTGGATAGAGCGTCGGTCTGTGGACTGAAGGGTCCCAGGTTCGATTCCGGTCAAGGGCATGTGCCTGGGTTGCGGGCACATCCCCAGTAGGAGATGTGCAGGAGGCAGCTGGTTGATGTTTCTAACTCTCTATCTCTCTCCCTTCCTCTCTGTAAAAAATCAATAAAATATGTTTTTTTTAAAAAAAAAGAAACCATTAATTCCAAACTAAACAATAACAGCTGTTTATAATTCAGTGCCATCTGAGTTGACAACAACTTAGAATCAGAAGCTAAAATATAGAAGTGGAAAGAGGGATGAAGATGTCATAGGAGGAACATCAGACATGTAACCCGGAGGAAAAGAAAAGAAGTGGGAAACAATGCACATTCCTGCAAAGGGAAAGCGACTATGCGTGAGGCGTGTGTAGAAAAAGACCTGGTTTAAGTAAACAAGGGTGCTGCACATGAAAAATAAAAGTGTGCGGTTGACCCAGGGCCACAGTGAAGCCTGGAATGCTGGGCCAGTGGCACTATGTGTAAAATTCATGAGTGGGGAACAAATTGGCTGAATGTTTGGGATTTAAACAGTTTGCTTTACAATTGAAAAACCAAACCAAACCATATTCAGTGATTGTAGTAAATAGGTCCCAGTGGACACGAAACGCATGAACAATGGAGAGATGCAGTGGGAAGACTCAGAAAGCAGCGGCTCAGGCTAATGAGCGTGGCTTTTCTCAGCGCGCCTGTGTGCTCAGGGATGCAGTTTCACAGTAACTGCATATACTACAGTCACATTTTCTGCCGCAAGGACTATAGTAGTTAACATTTGTGGAATGCTTACTATGTGCCCAGCACTGGACTAAGTGCTTCCTATGCAAACCTCCTGAGCATCCAAAGATAGAGACAGGGTTTGATTCCCATTTCAGGAAGGAAGACCTTGAATGGGCAGTGGTCAGGTAATGTGCACAAGCCACACAACAGGCAGGTGTTAGGGGTGTGAGCCTGTGCCTCTCAGTCCAAAGGCTGGGCTCTTCATTTCTCTCCAGCTTTTCACATCCAAACTGGGAATGGTAAGGCTAGTCTCCTCTAACTCACAGGTGTGCTTTGGGAGAAGTATATAAAAGGAGATATGTGGAAATGCAATGTAAAACATAAACTACCTGACCAACATGCATCACAGGCTGACTAGTGCTAATTATATGCCAACTAACAACAAGTTCAAACCTTTTTGGAGATTCGAACACATTATCATTTTTAAACATTAATTAAAATATTTCCATAGAGTTGTATGGGCCTAAGTTAGCTTATTTAAATCAAACAAATAATTAACATTGATAAACTGTGAACAGTTACCAGTGTGAATAGATCTCAAAGATATACTGTTGAGCACACACACACCTACACTTACACACACACACCAAAAAAAAAAATGAGTTGTGAAATGAAATTAAAAAAATGAATTGAGGGTGTTTTAAAAAATGTATACATATTTTAACAGCTGATAGCTCAATTTTGAAAATAAAATGTATTTTAATAAACATTGTCTTTGTAATTATTCAAAGTGTGCATATACATTTTGGGGGGATACCCTATATTATTTTTTAACCACTTGCTCAAATTTTCAAAATTTTGAAATACATAGTGGTACTATGTATTACATATAAATAAATACTCATTTAATAAAATTATAAAATCATAGATCATATTGAAAATCATATACCACCAGCCACTCTAACAGATAAGCCCTGATATTTAATGGCTTTAATGTAATAAATGCTTATTTATTCTCATTTACATCACAGTCTAATATAGGTGTTCCTGATTTTACATGGCCACTCAAGGAACCTGGCTATTTCCATTGTGTGGACATTGGGCCCTCTCTGTTCAGGTGGCAGATGTCATGTACAAGGCATATCTACAAGTCCCTACTTGGGCACAGAAGTGACATAGTTCCACCCACATTCGGCCAGCATTCGGTCACGTGTCCACACCTAAATGCACAAATGTCTGGGAACTGTAGTTTCACGTTGGGTCTGAGAAGAAAGAACTGATTTTGGTGAATGGCCATAGGGAGAGGATTGAGAGTACACAGTAACTTCTGGATAGTTGCTATGTGTAGTCAGGAAAAGAGGAAAACTAAAGTAAATATGTAAAATTTGATATTTTTATGGCTGGGTGAAAACTACATAAGTATTATATCACCATTCATACTCTTCTTCATGTTTAAATGTTTTACAGTTTTAAAAAGAAAAATGTGGTGCAAATGGGAAACTTTTCTTAATGCTCCATATTAAACTGCCTGTCTTTAACCAAAACAGAGCTGGCAAACTAAGGTCCGCAAGCTAAGTTTTTACATTTTTCAAGAATTGTAAAAACAAGCAAATAAATAAATAAACAAGAAGGAGAAGAATATATAACAGAGACTGTGTATGGTCCACAAAGCCTAAATTTTTTACTATCTGGCCTGCAATAAATAAATAAATAAATAAATAAATAAATAAATAAATAAGAGGTCAACCACTGTGCTAGAACAAAAGAAAATGTGATTTATGTCTGAAAAACATAAGTTAAAACACATATGCCAGGCACTGTGCTCACACATGAATTTTTTTAAATAACAGAAATTTTATAACAGTGCTATTGAGTGGGAAAATAGGAATTTGAAGTACAGAGAGCTGAAGTAATTTGCACAAAGCCATACAGCTATTAAGTGAAATCTTGTGGAATTGAACCCCTGGCAGTCTGATCCCAGAATGTAATATTCTTCACTACCATACCATTCTTTCTTCCTAGTTTACATTTTGACCTTTCATATTTAAAAGTATTTTCTCTATCTTAATAATGAACTGATGAAATTACAGTTTATACTTAAAGTCACATGTTTGCATTGTATTTGACATTTAAACATACATATGCATACAAACATATATGCATATGAAATACTTGTTAATAAAGGAGTGTCAGTCTACTGGCTTGGGAACCGCTGCCGTGGAGTGGGAAAGTGAACTGAGTTTGCCACTCCAGGAAACACTAAGAATTACAGGATGGGAAAAGGAGGAGACTGTAGTAACAAGGAAATCAAGGGAGCAGAGATTTGCAAGGCACAAGGTATCCTAGTTGGTTCCCTAGAAACAGCCTGAGATGGAGCTTCTTTGGAAGGTTTATTGAGAAAGTCCTCTTAAGAAAAACCTATAAAAATGTGAGGGACAAAGGAATGAGCAGGGGAAGAGGATAAGTGAAGATGGGGGTTTAGTTGGCCTCTGGCTTTAGTCTGACCCATGGGGCACTCTGTAGCATAACCAGCCCCACAGCATTGAGGCAGGTGTCACCTGTGAGCTCCCATCAGCTGAAGGATGTTCTCTGGGGAGAGGCTGTGCTGTGAGCCCTTAGCAGTCAATTCTTGAAGCACCTAGAAGATGGATATACGCCCTGATGAAGGGGGTTTGGAGCGCATGAACAACATTTCTGTGGCTTCTGCTGCAGTCCCAACACCTGGGAAGGTCTAGACTGCAGAGTGTTCACCGGATTAATCAAACACAAGCCTACCCCAAGCCTTGGTGAGAATGAGCAAGCTCTCCAGCAGTTGGGAGGGAGTCTTGATTGAACTGGGTTGAAGGATGGAGGTGGGGACAGCAAGTTTCAATCACTCTTTTGAAAAACTTGGATTGAAAAGAGAATCTGAAAAATCAGCTAGAGGCAAATGTGAAGATAAATCTATTAAGTTATAAATACCTCCCAAGACTCTTCTGAACCTATTCTCTACCTCTAAGTCTCCATGTCTTATCCCAGCTCTGGCCACATGTGACTGGATCAGAAATGAGTTGGTGTTTAATCTATATAAGCCTGGCAATAGCCTGGCAAAAGAGTCTTGCTGATGGCAAAGTGATGAATGGTCAAACCGATCGGATCTTTCATTTGAGGGAACTTGAATGTGAGGCTCACTTTGTAGAAGCAGAGAGGGGGCAGCTGAGTCATGAGCTGGCACCAGAGTTGCTCCAGGGCCATCAGCACCGCGCTGTGTGGAATCATTAGAGCTCCTGCCGCTCACCAATGAGCCACAACCTTGCAGTTCTGCGGGCAGGGGCACCGCTGAGGCCCTTTCCTCTGTCTGTGGCAGCTTATACTAAATCCTCATTAACTAAGATATCCAAGTGATCCTGTTTTTCTGACAATCTCAAGAGCCCACCCCAAGGCAGGTGGTATGGTGGTGGGGGGGGGAAAGAGGGGGGACAAAGAAGGGCCTTGCTTTGTATTGTGTCTGAACTAAGATGTCATCAGCTGTAAGGCACACCACTGTTTATGTTCCAAGAAAGAAGAAAAAATGTTCAGTGGAATTATAAAGGGCCTTCCTTGTAAGAAACACCCTGATTTTAGAGATGTTAAATGTGAAAAAATATAAGTCTTAGGATTGATGAATTACAGTATATTCAGAAAGTGAGAGTGTGAGATGTTTCTAGATTGAGTGGAGGAAACTATTGGGCAGACAGAAAAATGAAGACACCTCAGGAGGGAGAGTGGGATGATAATGGAGCTAGGTCCAGGCAGAGCGGGAAGGACCAGCTCAAGGACACAGAGGAAAGCTTCATCCTCATGAACTGGACAGTGGGCCATGCCCAAGCACATAAAAATACATGTCGGCGAGACAAGCGATGGTGAGAAAGCTCAGGCCTTGGGCCTCACTTTCCTCAGTTATTAGGTGGCAATTTTGTGTTTCATTTTGGAATTATTTCAGGACGTTTTTTATGAGTTCCTTTATAAACTCAGGCTTTTGTTTCTGGGTGTTAACTGCATTTTACCAATGATTTTAAGAGCTGGCTGAGAGCATAAGGGTGCAGAATTTAGTGTTTAATAAAAGGACAAATAAGCTCCAAATACAAGAGGGCTACTTCTGGGATCACGCTACACTTCAGCAGAACTGCAGACAACTCTTTTCTTATGAGATTGCCAAGTGATGCCATCGCAGATTAGGATGTCAATGAACATACTGCAAGCTTGGAAGTACAATCCAGAGAAGCCTGAGTGCGCGTAAGGTGTTCATCACCAAAGGCCCATGTTTATCTACGAAGGCCTGCAAGCTCAGGTGAAGCCATCACTGGGCTTACAGATGAGACAGTGGGGCCAGCAGGTGACATTCTACCCAGAGTCACGCAGGTGTGTGGAAGCAGGACTTCAGAGCTTCTCCGCCTGCAATGGGGAGGTGCCTCCACACCACTCTCTTACTCACTTGGCAGTTTTATAAATTCGCTCTCCAGATTAAATGTCTTCATTTGTTTTGGAACAAGTTTAGTGTGTTCACGGTTTGCTTTTCACAAAGACAACCATTTCACTAACATTCAACTCCAGACGAAGAGATTCTTGAGCTTGGGATTTGGCACTCAGTGCCGTGATGCTGCATGGTTTCCATATGTCCTCCATGGACATAAGCTCCTCAAGGGCAAAGGTTCTGTGCAGTTGTTAACTGTGTTCTGTGTAGGGTCTTCACTCAGGCCCCACCCGTGCTTAGACCTAACTGAGTGCTGCTTTCTACAAGGCTGAGCACTCAGATGTCCCACCATCTCAGGTGTGGCCAGCCTTCCCAGGCAGCTTTGGGGGACCTCAGAATTGGACAAGGATGAGCTTCCCTCCATGTTCTCCACCGGCTGTACTCACTGCTCAGGTTACTCGATCGGGTGCTGTTACATGGACCTCTCTTTGTTCATGGACCTCTCAGGCTGGAAGCATTTCCACCTGTCAACCTTTTCACATGCATCTCCAGCCACAGAACTGCGGTCAGTGTCTAGCTCCTACCCTTTCCAGCTGGGGCCTAGGGCAAGTGACTCTACCCCTCTGTGCCTCACACTCAGTATTTGTTTTTTTTGTCACATGGTTTGATTTTTGATAGCCATTAGGCAAATGATCAGGTGCATCAATTGAGTCTAGATATATATTTAGAGGTGAAAGGGATACGCCTTTCTTTAAATGCTATTCCTTTGTAAATTTTAACATAGGTAATAACTGTGTTTCACAACCAGAAAGTACTGGTTTTCACAGCAGAGACAGCCAGAAGGAGCATTGGAGGGAATCTAAGGAGGGGGTTGCAACCTGGGTCCCTTAGAGCCCTGGATCTGAGGCCAGGACTCAGGGCTTGTTGGTTGCCTGGGATTTCAGTGTCATGGCTGTGGTCTCAGCTAGGCTCTTCCACCTTTCTGGATGCAGCAGGCACCTCAGGCCCCATAATCGACTCTCTGGGGAATGGCCCCTTCTTGTCATAAAGCCCTCGTGTTCTTGTATGCCTATGTATTTCATCAGCATTCCAATTGCTTTACCCAGGGGTCTGGCTTGAATGTGCATTGCAAAATGTTGTTTGCTAACTTAACTAATTAACCTCATCCTGTCAGTTTCTGCCCAGCCTCTCCAGCAGGGCCTTCTGTGGCCTGGTTGAATGCATAGTGGATCAAGGTTCTGTGATCTGGAGGACCTCCAAAACCCCATTTGGTGAAAGTGCCATTCTTGAACCGGAGACTAAGCTGAAAATGACCAGGACATGGGTGCAGGGGCATCAGCAGCGATGGCTCAGTGTAGGGTGGGCCCTGTTAAACTACACCATGCCCAGTGTCCAGTGGACCACAGGGAGACATATGACCATTATTCTACCCAGACAGTAGGAATTTGGTTACATTTACTTTTCTAAAATTAATGCAGCTGGGTTGAGAGTTTTAGTAAATGTTAAGTATGTGTAATTAATGGCAAATATTTTGCTCAGAGACTCTCAACAGATCATTTGCAATTAATCAGTTGATTTGAAGGTTAATCAAATAAAATAGCCACATTTTTCTAGTCTATATCCTCAAAGCACACACACGTGCACACACTCATGGGCACGCTTTCATGGGTACACACTGGCATATCACACATGAAGTCCTAAAGGGAATAATGCTTGCCAACTTTGCCACTTCAAATGTTTCTTGAAATTAGAGTTATTTCCACCTTCTCCATTCCCTCTTACCAAACTCCCTGTGTTCTCCCCTTATCAAACATCAAATCCTATATAATAAAAGGCTAATATGCAAATTGACTGAACAGCAGAACGACTGGTCACTATGATGCATGCTGACCACGAGGGGGCAGATGCTCAATGCAGGAGCTGCCCCTGGTGGTCAGTGCGCTCCAACAGGGGGAACGCAGCTCAGCCAGAAGCCAGGCTCATGGCTGGCGAGCACAGCAGCAGTGGTGGTGGTGGTGGGAGCCTCTCCCACCTCTGCGGCAGTGGGACATCCCCCCAAGGGCTCCCGGACTGCAAGAGGGTGCAGGCCAGGCTGAAGGACCCGCTCCTAAGTGCACAAATTTTGTGCATCGGGCCTCTAGTATAAATATGTTTGAAAATGCAGTTTTATGTTACTCATAACTTGCACATCAATATGTGTCAGGCCTCAGCACAGAGATGTCTTTGGTCCTGACACACAGTGTTCTGTCTAGGCTAAAAGCAGGCTGTGTGGAGGTGGAGAGGATGAAAAGCACCATTGAACCTAACTGTTTGGATGATTAAAACAATAGGATCCATCTTAAGCCAACAGTTCTTGCTGACCCATGGACATGACCATAAACTCACAGCCCTAAAATTATTTTACAAATATGTTAGACTCAAAAAGAAAAATGACTAAATTAGTCTTTTTACTTTAATAAAAGTTAAAAGTCTCTTTTAAAAGTAGCATCATACATTTTAGCAAATGTTGTGTCCTTCCCTATTGTAAGGCAACTGTAAAATAAAACAAAGTGGTGACAAAACCTATGGGGACCCTTAAGGAGAGCCTGAGAGCTCTGGCTGTGGGGGTTGGCAGATCTGGGAAGAGCTGGATCACAGCAGCAGAATAATAAACCCCGCTCTCCCTCTCTGCTTTCACCTCCAGCCTGGTCCCTGAAGCAACTGAAGTCATGTGCTGCTTACAAACTGGGTGCTCTCAGACATCCAATCATATTTCAGGTTTCTGAAAAACTCCTTAGAGTTTGTGGTTGGTTTTAAAAAGTGGACTTTTAAACTAAGCAGGAAAATAATTTTCTTTGGAGCTTTGAAAGCTTTGAAAGCTTTGAAATAAAATATAAATACTTGGGCTTTGAACTAAATATCTATGACAAAAATGACAACTACAAAGCTCTCCATCCTTATCTGATTGTTCTGGAAAATTTTGGAAGCATTGTCAACAATTTTTACCTTATATAATAGCCTTTCAGTATAATTTCACCTCTTTTAATATTAAAGCCAAAATAAAAATTAAAATAGCAATAAAATAAGTTAAAAATATGAATAATAAAATGTCAATAAGTACTGTACATACTGATCAATAATTACTTCAAATGTAAATAGATTAAATGCTCTAAAAGACATCAGGTGACCAAATGAGTAAGAAAAAAAAGACCCATACGTATCTATCAATAGACTGAACGGTGGAACAACCAAATGAACAACCAGTCACTATGACGTGCGCTGACCACCAGGGGGTGCAAGTGGGACATAGTGGGCATCAGCAGCAGGAGTCAGAGCGTGGAACATGGCAGGCATTGACCATGGCGGGATGGTGGAGCAGGTGAGCTGGGGTGCCAGACCAAGGTGGGGTGCTGGTTGGTGTCATTGGGGTGAACCCCTGGTGGTTACTGAAAATTCTTTGCTCCCAAGCACTGCAGTCCCGCCAGGCACCTGCTGCTGCTGGTGCCCGGCGCTGGCCCCAATCACTGGCACTGTCAGTGGGTGTGAACGGTGGCTGCCTGCCCCTATTGCCCCTCAGGGCTTCTCCACCTCCCCCTGCTCCTGAGGTGTGATTGGGGCCAGCAGTCACCTCTCGCACCCGCTGCCAGCGACAGCCTCGCTTGTACCCACTGCCAGTGCCGACCTCACTTGCACCCGCTGCTGGTGCCGGCCCCAATCGCTCCACATGGTCCGTGGGTGTGAGCGGGGCTGGCGCTGTCAGCACGTGGGAGCCTCGGCAGGAGCAGGGCTGCCTGCAGACAGGGCACTGGGGGCCACCGTGGAAGGGGCTGGGCGGGGGCGTGGAGGATGGGCTGAGACCGCCTCTGTGCCCACCACAGCCTTGCGGATTCATGCACTGGGCCCCTAGTTCTTTCTATAAGAGATCCACTTCAGGTTGAAAGTGAGATGTTAGAGAGGTGGAGTTAGATTAGCTGGGGGTGGTTACCAAAGAGCGAGGGCCTTATAGGCTATCCTAAGTACTATTTTTTTTCTCATAGTGAATTGGGATACTTCAGAGTACAGAGAGCAGAAATGGTGTGATCTGATTTGATCTTTAAAAGGGCCCTCCTGGTCATAGTGCTGAATATAAATATGGGTGTGTGTGTGTGTGTGTGTGCAATTTTGGAAACACAGGGACCAACTAAAAGGAAGGGTATTGCAATAATCCAGGTGAGAAATAATGGTGTCCAGACCAGTGTAGTAGAGGAGGAGGTGGCGAGAAGTGGGAAGATGGGGGATGGAATTGGGAGTTTCCTAGAAGCTCTTCCTGTTGGGAACTGGTGTACTCCCTTTGGGACTTCCTTCGGTCTTCACAGAAGAAACCAGGGAGGGTACTCAACGCAGAAACACACGGGCCGGCTGGAGAGGAATAGGGAGAAGGAGCTCTCAGGTTCTATTAAAGAGTGCATTTCAATATTTATAAGGCCAGCAAATGAATCCATTTTTCAACCCTGAGTCCTACACGCTGATCAAGACAGAGTGGCTGCTGCACCCGCCCTCTCAGCCTCCTCCTCATGCACTTGTGCAGGTCCAAGTTACAGCGGCCCTTCCTGAGAGGGGCTGCCTATCCTCCCATCGAAGTGCCATGGCCACTCATTTCACCAGACACTGTCACATTACCTCCCCTCAGACTATGTATTTTTTATCTTCTAATTCTAAGCAATCTTTGCGACGGCTCCTGTCTGAGGATTCCCTCAGCATTTTTTCGTGTACCGTAAATCACTGCATCTCTACGCTGCCTGACGGTTTCTAATAAGAACTTCCCCGAGGCCTCAAGAGGACTCTCCTGGGGAGAAGTCAGCGTCTGCTCATCTTCTGTCTTCCCAGAGTCTCAGGGACACCAGGTTTGCTGTAAGGGGGCATGTCTTGTTCTTTCTGTATCAACCAAAAATGATAGGATGAAAGGGCTTGGAAAGGCCACAAGCACAATTCTGGTAGTTGCATCCCTGAGAGTTTACAAGGTGAAGAGACAAACCTTTCTAAGCCTGTGGGCTCAGGTGGGGAGTGTTTCTGCCGAGGGCATGCGGATGTGTGAACCCCCTCTTTGTAATATAAAAAAATGTGCTCTGTATGGAGTCTGGGTGATGTTGTATTTTCCCGGGGAACTGTTTCTAGGGATAGATGCTTTGTTTTTCTTTATTCTTCTCTGCTCTCTCCTTCTCTCCTCCTTCACCCCTTGCCATTTCCCTCACTCTTCCTTCTTCTTTATCCTTCTTCTTCTTTTCACCAGATATTTCCCGAATGCCTCCAAGGTACCAGCCACCCTGCCAGGCTCGTTAGATGCAATAGTGAATAAAACATCAAAATAAAAACATTTGTGCAGTGAAAAACCTTGTCAAGAGGACAAAAAGACAAGCTATAGACCTGAAGAAAACATTTGGAAACCACTAACTGGCAAAGGACTCAGAATGCATAAAGAACACTCAAATTTTCCCAGTGAAAAAGCAAGCAGTCCAGTTAGAAAATGGGCAAAAGGTATAAACTGACATTTCACCAAAGAAACTATCCAGATGGTATGTTCAACATCACTAACTATTAGGGAAATGCAAATTAAAGCTATTATGAGATGTCCCTATATCTACTCAAACATGTAAAATAAAGAGTGACAATTCCAAATGCTGGTGAGGATGCAGAGAAACTGCTTCTCTCGTGTATTGCTGGTGGGAATGTAAACTGGTACTGCCCCTCTGAAGAAGAATTTGGCAATTTCTTATTTTATTTTATTTTGTTTTGTATCTTTATTGTTGAAAGTATTACATAAGTCCTCCTTTCCCCCCATTAACCTCTTCCACCTGCTCTCGTCCCCCCACCTCCAGCCCCCGCCAGGCCCTCACCACCCATTGTCTGTGTCCATGGGTTTTGCATATGTGCATACAAGTTCATTGGTTGATCTCTTCCTACCCACCCTCCCCTGCCTTCCCTCTAAGGCTCAACAGTCTGTTCATGCTTCTGTGTTTCTGGGTCTATTTTTGGTCATCAGTTTATTTGGTTCATTAGATTCCACATATGAGTGAGATCATGTGATACTTGTCTTTCTCTGACTGACTTATTTCTCTCAGCATAATACTCTCCAGGTCCCTCCATGCAGTTGTAATTGGTAAGAGTTCTTTCTTTTTTATTGCCACATAGTATTTCATTGTGTAGATGTACCACAGTTTTTTTATCCACTCATCTGCTGATGTGCGCTTAGGCTATTTCAAGTCTTAGCTATTGTAAATTGCGCTGCTGTGAACATAGGGGTGCATATATTGGCAATTTCTTTAAAAACTAAACATATTTAGCATAAGAACCAGAAATCTAATTTCTGATCATTTATCCCAGAGAAATGAAAATGCATGTCCACACACACACAGAAAATATTTCATGAATATTCCCAGTATCTTTATCTGCAATAAAGACTACAGATTTGGAAGTAACCCGCATTTTCTTCAATGAGTGACTGGCGAAACAAACTGTGGTACAGCCATACCCATGGCACACTACTCAGCAATAAAAAGGAACAACTTGCAAACACAATTTGGGTGGAACTCGCGGGAATTATGCCAAGTGGAAAAAAAGCCAGTCTCAAAAGGCTACATGCTATTATTCCATGTATATAACATTCTTGAGATGACCATATCACAGAGATGGGAATAGAGAACTGATCTAAGTTGGAAACAAGGCTGGGGGTGGTGACTATCAAAATAGAGTATGAGGGCCCTGACTGGTGTGGCTTAGTTGGAGCATCATCCCATACATCAAAAGGTGGCAGGTTTGATTCCTGGTCAGGACACCTACCCAGGTTATGGGTTCCATCCCTGCTTGGGACGGATGAGGGAAGCAGTTGATTGTTTCTCTCTCTCTCTCCCTTTCTCTTTCTAAAATCAATTAAAATTTTTAAATAGAGTCTGAGGAATCTTTGTGGTGATGAAGTTGTTCCATATCTCAATTTTTGTAGTCGTTGCACGAATCTGCATGTGATAAAATCACATAGAACTTTGTACACACACTCAAATGAGTGCACGCAAAATTGGAGCACTCTGAATAAGGTCTGTGAGTTGTATTGAAGTTAATTTCCTGGTTTTTGCTATTGCCATTGGAAGAATGGTGTCAAGTGTACACAGGACCTCTCTGTACTATTTTCACAACTTCTTGTAAATCTAGAATTATTTCAAAACAAAACATTAAAAAAATACTGAGCAAAAATAATGAAATAAAGTAACTCACTCCCCAATACTCTGCTCTCAATATGATTTAGTTTTTTATTTAATCATCTTTTGTTTGTATGTGTGTGTAAAAATGATTATATTTGCAAAAGGGGCTTATAATGTTCATAGTATATTGCTATCAATTTTTAAATTTAAAAATATGTCATAAATAGGTTTCCACGTTTTAAATTGTTTTCTATAATATTCTTTAATGTCTTATTGGTATTAAATAAATGAAAATAGCCCATTCATTTGCCAACTCCCTTAAATAGCAGAAGCTTCTTTCTTTAAAACTGGGATTATGGAGAAATAAAGATGGGGCTGCTCCTTGTAGAGTTCAGAGTAGGAGGCTCAGTGACGTTCCCTGTGGCCTCTCCAGTCGTTCACTGTGCTATCAGGATCCCTGACACATCTCCAGCAGGTCTTAAGGCTCTGCAGGTGGAAAATTGTGTCTATTTTTAAAAAAACAATGACGAAAATGCTATATCAAATATGTTCAATGATAAATTTTTCATTGTACTCAACTCTGTTCCTAGCCTTATTGGATGTGGTAATTACCTCAACTTCATAAATTGACTTTGTAAGAAAATGAAAAACATAAATATTTGAGAGGTTCGAATTAGTGATAAACAGAGTGAGGAGGATGGGATACTTGACCTTTCCCATGCCTCCCAGAACTTTTCATTTACAATTCCTACTTTCCTAAGGAGTGCCACGACAGACCCAGGCCATCCGTTTTGACAGCTAAGGTGGTTCTCAACCTTCTGGCCCTTTAAATACAGTTCCTCATGTTGTGACCCAACCATAAAATTATTTCTGTTGCTACTTCATAACTGTAATGTTGCTACTGTGATGAATCGTAATGTAAATATCTGATATGCAGGATGGTCTTAGGCGACCCCTGTTAAAGGGTCGTTTGACCGCCAAAGGGGTCGCGACCCACAGGTTGAGAACCGCTGGTTTATCCAGTCATATATTTTCATCTATAGAAATTAGTTATTGGCATACCACTCCTAGCAAGGGTGAATTTTTCTTACTGAAATTGAAAATATGTCAAGACCTCCAAAATCTTTCTGGCAGTAATTAACCTAAGCATGCCCTATATGGTTTGTGCTAGTATAGATAATATGTAAATATTGCACAATGTCTTTAAAAGTTTAAGCACTTAATAATAACAGTCAACTCTGATATATAGATTCAGCTACATATCATACTAAAAATTATATGTATACTGCCACTTCCTAAGAAAACAATTAATGTTCCATATCCGGTAACACATACTTCTGCCAAAATTGAATGAAAATCAATGTTACCTCAGTGAGACATGCCTTTGGCAATTCACCCCATTTGTAGAAGTCTCGGGTGCCAAATTTGTTGCTAATCAGGTTTTCTATCTCAATTGACAGTCCTGGTAGAGTGCCATGCTTTTATTTTCTTGTGATATTTAATATTACTATTCAGAACTTCAGAGAAAGTGGATTATCCCGTTGCCAGTGTACAATGTAAAAAGGCAACCAGATTATTGATGTCCCCCATTTTCTGGGAAAACAATCCTATATAATAAAAGGCTAATATGCAAATTGTCCCTTCTACTGGCAGTTTGACAAGGGGGTGGGACTGGTGGGCCAACTGCCCTTGGCCCCTCCCCCCGGCCGGTCGGACCCCACCCATGCATGAATTCGTACACCAGGCCTCTAGTTATTGATATAAATCTTAAAGCTTATTCCCAGCCTGACTGGCGTGGCTCAGTGGTTGAGTGTTGACCTTTGAACCAGGAGGTCATGGTTTCTTTCCCAGTCAGGGCACAAGCTCAGGTTGTGGGCTCAATCCCCAGGGTGGGGCATGCTGGAGGCAGCTGGTCAATAGTTCTCATTTGTGAGAACTATCTCTCTCTATCTCTCTCTCTATCTCTCTCTCCCTCTCCTTTTCTCTCTGAAATCAATAAAAATATATCTCCAAAAAATAACCCGTTCCCAAAGGACTCTTACAATTAGGCAAATTTTAGGGTAATCACAGCAATCATCACCCTCCCTACTCGAACTTATTGGAACCATTAGTCACTGTGAAAAGCTCAAGTACCTTGCCACCCGCACTAAAATGCAGTTCCATGGGGGTCCCAGAGTTCTAGGATGGACACAAAGGCATTTCAACTTCATTAGTGTTTCTTGTGAATTTCCATGAATCGTGTTCCATTTCAAAGACTATCACAAATGTTTTCTGAGAAGCAGCCATAATGCAATGAACAAAACTGAAGCTTTGATGCAGCATCTTTCTGTGAGATCTCGATTGGTGAAAGCAGTGAACTCGGAAAGGAGACTGAGCAAAGAGATAGCATACATGTGGCTGGGCTTGGATGGAATTGCAGTTGCTTCTCCTGTGCACATCATGCTTTTTTCTTTTTTCTGTGAAAATGCTGGAAAAATACACTGTACCCTTCTGTATGAAGCTTATTCATGTGGTGTTGGAAGTCTACCTCTTAATGCATAGGGACCTTCATTTTCCCATAAGGCAGACAGTAATGGAGCCATTTTCCATTTGAGAGATATGGGTTCCTAGGGTATAGTTTCATTCATAAGCCAGACTCATGCTGGGTAATCTGGTTTACACAAACCAAGCTCGGATTTGCTTGTTGGGGGCCAGGCCATATCGTATGAATGTGATTCAGAATGTTGCCTCCTTCTTCTGAGCTCCCCATGATCTACAATACATGGTTATCAATTTACAACCAGTACATCATGTATTCTGAGCAGTTCACACTGGCTGCAACACAAAGCACATACTTATTAATGACATAAATCAAGAGTTTCTGAGCCTGAATAAAGCTTAATCTGTAATCCATACCAGGAAAAAAAAAAGGAGAATTGGGAAGCAGGGCTGGCTATCCCTATGATAAACACTAATAACTCCCTTCCCTGAACACTGGCCATAGAGTGTGGATTCTGTTTCCATGGCAAGAAAGGGTACAGAGGAAAGTCCACCTGCTTTAAATCAGGACCTCAGGGAACTCTAGATGTTGCAACTTTCTTTTTCTTAATTATGATATATTTTCATAATGGATAGGAGGCTTGGAAAAAAGAGTTGTGAAGAGCATAAAAGATAACACAGGGGCCTTTTCTACAACTAAATCCTTTTTGTCTGCCAGATATTTTCTGGTGATGGCTCTCTGCAAGAGACAGGCATGACCCAGGTGAGACAATTTGGCTTGAACATGGCTGCCTCCTGGGCAGTCAATGGGTTATTTAAAAGTTAAATGACTTGTAAGGCCCAAGTGAATCAACTAGGATTTGGATGCCAAATGTTCACCCAAGGGAGGTGATACATGTTCACAGGGCATCTGAAAAGCACCCAGGTTCTTGGAGGTGGTGGGGGATTCACTGAAAGAGGAAAGCCATTGCCCATGTTACTGCCTGGCGACCCTGTGCTGGGTGAGTTATGAGTGAGCTGCAGTCCCGGGCTGATGAGTCCCAGGCCCCAGAAGACCTCCTGGAGAATCTGCCAGCAGCCCCCCGCCCCCCGCCCCCGTGTGGGTCACGGGGCCCAGGCCTGCTTCCTTCACACCTGAGCACTGGACAGGCAACTCTCAGAGATGATCTTTACCGGCAGTAGGAGCACATTCTATCTTCCCATCAGACCCAGAATCCCATCATGCCTGGGAGGTCTACCCCACCTACTTTGCACATTAAGTTAGGAACATGAAAAAAATAGGTATCCTCCAGGCACTGCTTGACAGCTGATGAGTAAATTGTCTTTATTTATAAGAGAAGATCAGGGGACACGTCATTGTGACTGGCATAGAACAACTGCAAGGTCAGAAGAATAAGCTGCCTGAATAAAAACGTCCCAGTTCCAGGAACGTAATTCCCAAGATGGTGATCTGTCAGGGATTGGAGAGGATAAGCGTGTTAAGTGCGGAGGGTGTGTGTGCCTGTGCACGTCCTCCTCCTAAACCACTTGCTTAAGGAACTCCCTGGGAGACTATTCAGCATTTCTCAATGTAGTCAAATGCTGAATCCACAGTTTCCCCACCTCCCTCTCTCACCTTTAGAACACACTGGGAAGTAACTCACGCTTTGCTTATTAGAAGAAGCAGTAAAATGTTTACTGAATGTCATCACATTCAGGTCTTTCTCTTCCCACATGTATTTGTTCACAAGATGCAACAAGCCATTTAATCAGGATCATACTCTTCTAGTTTATGTCCTATATTTATAGATTTACGTTTCTTCCTTTCACTTTCCTTCATTTACAATGCAATGCCCAAATTAAACAGGGGACGGGGTAGTCTCATTCACTTCATACAAATCAGATTGTTGTCTCCCATCCAGTTACTACTAAACACATCAGATCAGCATCAGCTAAAAGAACAAGCTTCAAGCTGGTCACTATTGCACTGGGAAAACAGAGGCCAGTGGGAGCACTTCCACCCGCTCCCACCACATCTTCAGGTCTGTGCCCACCCACTCCTCCTTCCCTGTCACTACCATTGAGCGGCCCAGGATCCCGTCGAAAGCCAGGCCTTCCTCTTGTTCCCGTCTTGTCTTCTCATAGGCACCTCACCAGGTTGTTCCTTCTGTTCCTTTGATCACACACAAAAAATTTTTCCTCCAAAATTTTTTTCCTCCATCTAAAAAAAAATATTTGAGACAGGATAGAAAGAAGTTAGGGAAATCTTCCAACAAGTGGAATGAGGACGTAGGAACAAACATCACAGACCCATAAGGCTAAGTCCTCACACCAGAGCCCCCACCTCCATGCATGATCCAAGGGAAACACGTTATGGCGGTGGTCACAGAAGGAAACAACAAGAACTGGCTAAAACCAGATCAATCCAAGATGGAAGAAAATTTGACCTGAAAAAAAGGCCCCAAAGCTCATTATACCATCATTATAATGAAAACTGACATCACAAGTAAAAGGGAGGCTGAGGGGGACGAGCACCATGACACTTTCGGAATGGACAATCTTGGGAACAAGACCCCCTCCCAACCAGAAGGCAGAGACAGAAGTGGGCGCCACAAAGTTCAGGAACAACCCACCTTGGGAAGCACATCAGATCCCAAGAACTGACTGACTGTTGTGCACAACTCACTGGCATTTTCCTGCGTCTACTCGGACGCGAACTTCACTTCTTTCACAGCAGCAGCCTGCAAGACTTGCAACCAGGGAGCAGCGGCAGCTTGCCCAGGCTCACCCCCTGATCCCGTCTCCAGGAACCCAAGTCCTGGCTTCTACTTCTCCACCTAAATAAAACTTGCTTTCACTCTCACTCAGATTTGTTCATGAATTCTATCCTGCACAAAGTCTTATTAGTTTGGGAACATGGTGAAAAATCCAGCTGAGCCCTGGCCAGTGTGGTTCAGTTAATTAGAGCATCGTCCCATGTACCGAAGGGTCACCAGTTCAATTCCTGGTCAGGGCACATACCAAGGTTGTGGCTTTTTCCTGTGAGGATGCTCAGGGTGCACGTGGGAGGCAAGTGATCCATGTTTCTCTCTCACATCAATGTTTCTCTCTCTCTCTCTCTCTTTCTCTCTCTCTCTCATCAATAAAAAACATATCTGCCAGTGAGGATTTAAAAAAAAAAAGCAAACAAGAGAAAGAACAAAACCAGCTGGTTCAGCCTCCTGCGACATATTCACCTCACTCCAGGTTCATCTCCATGCTCCCTTTAGGGCAAAACACCTCAAAGGAGTGACTGCTACACTGTCCTACTTCCTCCCTCCTATTCTCTCTTAAATCTTATTCATTTGAACTTTGGTCCCTAGCCCTACACCAAAAATGACTCTTGCAAAGGTCGCCAATGACCCAAGTGTTGTTTACTTGGCCTGTCAGTAGCGTCTGGCACAGTTTCCCTCCTTCTGGAAATTATTCACTTGACTTTCTAGATAACACATTCTGCTGGTTTCCCTTCAAATTCTCTGATGGCTTTTTTTCTTCCTTTTATCAGTCTCCTTTGCTGGATCTTTTCCATCTTGCTGACCTCCGGATTAAAGTGCCCAGGGCTCCAATCTCATCTATGCTCATGACTTTAAATACTGTTACAATAACAGTCCTTTATTTTCTGGATGCCGATGCTTTGACATTTGGGGCCTTGCTGGCCCTGGAGGGACTTGCCTGCCAGAGCCAGATAATTCCTAGAGATAGTAAACAACTTGCCTGCCTGTGAGCACGCCTTTCAGATGCAAACCAACCGCTCCAGAGCCACCAAGCATCTGCCCTCATCATCCCTAATCTGCCTGTTGCCAGATATATAGCTGGGCCCCAGAGCTTGTGGAAATTAGTCCAATCAGCCAGTCCTTCAACAAGCCTGTTTACCCTGCCTTGCCCATTCCTTCCCATGGAAACCACAGGGAAGGCTCTTGCCCACGATTTCCTTCTCTGTCAGTCGGCCTGCCCATCTCACTGTGGCACTTCCCTGTGTGGCCCTATAGGCCATGCCTCTTGTTTCTAGGGAACTGAGAGTATAATTAATGTTTTTCTTCATGATAGCCATTCCCATGTCCTTAATTAAAATAAGTCCCAGTTACCCTTAAAACATCTATAATCAACACACACACACACACACACACACACACACACACTCCAAACTTAGGTCTCTATTCCAAACTTTTCCTGTAACTCCTGATTCATATATTCATCTACCTTCTAAATATCTCCTCTAGATGTCAAATAGTACCTCACATTTAACACATCCAGACCCTAATCTTCTATTAATCCTCTCAAACCTGCCCCTCTCATAGTCTTCCCCATATTAGTTAAGGACAACTCAAGCCTTCCTGACACTCAAGCCAAAAACTGTAATGTCATTGTTAGCTCCTCTTTTTCTCTTGAATCTCATATTTAATCCATCAATTAATTCTTTTGGCACTATCTTCAGGTGATATTTAAAACCTATTCTTTTGCAATCATGACAAAATAAAACTCACTGCCACTATATCAGTCTTTAGCTCTAAAACAGTACTGTCTTTGTTCAATAAATGTATTAAATGACTGACACAGTAAATGAATTCTACTCATTTTTTTTTTTTCTGACTAGAGGCCTGGTGCACAAAATTTGTGCGGGGTGGAGGGGAGACTTAGGGGAGGGGTGTCCCTCAGCCCGGCCTGCACCCTCTCCAATCTGGGACATCCCTCTCACAATCCGGGATGGCTGGCTCCTAACTGCTCGCCTGCCTGATTGCCCCTAACCGCTCCCCTGCCAGCCTGATTGACACCTAACTGCTCCCCTGCAGGCCTGATCAACCACAATTGCCCTCCCTTGCCAGCAAGATTGACCCCAACTGCCCTCCCCTGCTGGCCTGATCGGCCTCCTCTTTGCCGTGTGGAGTCACAGGACCCTCAGGCCTCACCATGTAGAGCGGCCACTGGGCCCCACCTCCGCTGGGTGCATGGCCACCTTGTGGTGGCCATCTTGTGGTGGCCATCTTGTGGCAGCCATCTTGTGATGACATCACGCACGAGGGCTGGAGGACCACCTAGGCTTTTATTAGTATAGATTAATAAATTAATATATACCTTACATTTTTACAAATAGGGAAATATAACACTTTATTTCAATCTTCTTAGACCTGAGGAAAGATGAAAATATGTTGCCTCAATATAAGTGCAGCCATTAAGATCAAGATGAGATTGCTTCAAGTTTCTGTAAAAGTTCAAAAACTTTCCAGAGGTTTCCAGGGTTGTCTAAGGAACCTGATTCTTATGATCACCTAGGAGCCTGGCTTTCATGGAAATGAGAAATTTATGGGTTGCCTTGCCATCTTATACCCTTGACTCTCCAGCAACATGGAAGTTGACACTTGACTCATTTTCCACTTTCACAAATAATTTTGAGTGTAGCACAATTTACTGAATAATTGTGTCTCGCAAAGAAGGGAATTACAATTCAGAAACACAACAATTTCAAACTGAACGCCACGACTCATTAGTCACTCAACACTGGGGACTTTTCAATGGCCAGTGCACTCCATACAGCCCTTAGTATCACACTGTTTCTTTCCCTGCCTCTCCCACCTCATTCCTCCTAGATTGTTACTCTACTCTCTCCTCCTTAAAAATTCTTCTCATTCTTTCAAGAAGCAGAAAATAGGGGCCTTCCATGTCACAAGATTTTCCTCCTAAGAGAATAGTTGGGGGTTTGTTTGTTTGTTTCAATTCTGAATTACTCTATGAGAAATTTTAGATATATAAAAACTATAAAGAATAGGACAGTTACCAGCCACATATCATACAGTCTAGATATAATAGTTGCTAATAATTTGTCAAATTTGCTCAATTGACTTTTTTTGTGAAAACTTTGTAATGTGCAGATATTATGGCACTTTGTACCTTTAGCATGATCTGCAAAAAATAAGGACTGTCTTGTGTATAACCACAATACGTCATCCACCTCTAACATATTAACAATATTTCTTAATAGCACCAAATGCCTAAGTCATTTTCCAATTTCTCCACTTGCTCCCAAACAGGTGTGTTTTGAAGTAGCAATTTTATTTATTTATTTATTTATTTATTTATTTATTTATTTACTCAGTTAAACCTGTATATTTAAAACAGCATGTTATTGCTATGAAACATTTTAATATGGTTGCATGCTTTTCCTAAACATTACTCTTTCTACGAAGTGGAGATAAATACCAGTAGCCAAATGCTCTTTATTAAATGACCTGTTGTAGTGAACCCATACCATTAAAGTGGGGTCTCCGTTTTACACAGCTGGTTAATGGAAGAAGATGTATGAGCTCATTTCTTAAGTTGGGGTCTCTAAACAAAAACAAATGAGAGGAAAAGCAACGGAGACAATGAGTAATGGGAACAGTTTCCAGACCACAGACACTGGGGCTTCAGTAGGAAATACGTACAGCCAGAGGAGACTTTCTGGGGTCCCCATGTCTGTTACCTAGCAACAAGCCCATTACACAAGCACACTGAAGTCCAGTTAGCAGGGCTCAGGGAGAGCAGGTAGGTAAGAGGACCAAATTTCTTCTTTAATACTATATTAATAACTCAGGTCTACAGCAGTCTTTGGCAGGGGTGATTACCTGAAGAAATTGTGTCTGTAAATGCTTTCCCCGGGTTAAAGTCCTAAAGAAAGAAGATGGCTATAGCTTAATTTACTGTGCACATGTCATTACTTATTTGTCCATATATCCATCAGATCAGAGTTAAATATACTATATGAAAAAGAAAATCATCCAAATTCAAATTTAGTTTTGACTCATAGTCTAAGGCTCTAAGACCCATCCAAATTCATCCCTAATGGCAAGTGAAGTGTGTGTCATGGATTTACTGTTATTATTTTTATTATATTTTGCTTTTAAGTAAATTACTGCATTTTTCAGGTTTGCCCCTTCTCCTATTAGGGTGTTGCTAGGAGCTGACAGGGGAGCTTCTCTGCCATCTGTTTTGCCTAAAATTTGTCAGGTTAAATGTTTCTTCAAAGTATAGTGTTTTAATAATGTAATTATGTCAATAGTCAATAACAATACCATCCTTTTAAAAAATGCTCAAAATAATGCTTCTCATTTATCAGTAAGTTCGAGCTAAGATTCACACTCACCAAAGTTAGAACAGCAACCCAATCTTATGATCCCTGCTCTAGCATTCTATCAATTAAGCTGTGTTTTTAAATTTTCTGTATGTGTGTTTTTAAGTTTTTAAATTGTGGTAAAATACACATAAAAATTTACTGTTTTAAACTGTACAGTACAATAGTGTTAAGTACATTCACATTATTGTACACCCAATGTTTAGAACTTCTTCATATTCCCAAACTGAAACTCGGTACCCATTAAATAACAACTCCCATTCCCTCCTCCCTCTAGCCCTGGGAACCACCATTCTGCTTTCTGACTCTATGAATTTGACTTTGGCATCTCATATAAGTGTAATTACACAGTATTCATCGTTTTGTGATTGGTTTACTTCACTTAGCATAATGCCTTCCAGTTTCTTTTATGTTGTAGCATGTGTTCGAATGCCATTCCTTTTTAAGACTGAGTTATATTCAATTGTAGTATACACCACATTTTGTTTATCTATTCACTAACCAATGGGCACTTGAATTGCTTCCACCTTTTCAGTACTGTGAATAATGCTATAAACATAGTGTATAAATATCTCTTCAAGACTCTGTTTTCAATTCTTTTGAGTATATACCCAGAAGTAAAATTGCTGGATCATATGATAGTACTGTTTCATATTTAAGGAACCACCGTACTGCTTTCTGTAATGGCTATACCATTTCACATTTCCACCAGCAGTGCACAAGGGTTGCAATTTCTCCACATGCTCGCCAGCACTGGTTATTTTTTGTTTGTTCATTTTTTTGTTTTTGTTTTTAGAGTAGCCACTCTAATGTGTGTAAGGTGACATCTCATGGTGGTTTTGATTTGTATTTACTTAATGATTAGTGATGTTGAACATCTTTTCATATGCTTATTGGCTATATATATATCTTCTTTGTAGAAATGTCTATTCAAGTTCTTTGCCTATTTTTAAATCACTTTGTTTTTGTTGTTGGATTGTAGGAAATATTAATGTATCATAAATATGATTCACAAATATTTCTCCTATTCTTTAGATTACCCTTTCACTCTTGTGTTTTTAAGTTTTTAAATTGTGGCAAAATACACATAAAAATTTACCATTTTAAACTGTACAATACAATAGTGTTAAGTACATTCAGTCTAGAGAAGAATTCAGATGTATTGTGTTAGTAAATCAAGGAAAATGGCGAGCATCTGAATATAGAAATGATTAGAAAGTGGTGGGAGAGGCAAAGTTTACAGAGTAAAAGGAAAATTGACAAAAGGGGGGGAGTAGGAGATAGGGGAGAGCAGGAGGGAAACCCAAACATGTTTTCCATCTGCTTTGCTGCTCTGCATTTGACCTCTCTGCTTGGAAGCCAAAAAAGGAAGAGGAAAAAACACAGATAATTGAACAGCTCTAATACCACCATGGATGGCCGTCCCAGGCCTCTCACGGGAACTTCTGAATCACTCCTGTAGCACTTCAAGTCTTCTGAAAATCACTGCTTAATAATTACACTCTGACTTTTGTGTCTCATCACATTCCACACAAATTGACAGTGTCAAAATCAGCGTGTGTTTTAGACTCTAGGTTTATTAAATGGTTGCTTGAAGTTTTGTTAGGAAATGGGAGGTAGCCAAGGCTAGCATTTCAGCTCTATCTTACAATTACTTTATTTTCTATATTTTGCTACCTCTTCTTTTCCCCTCTCTGGGCTGGAAGATGACAAAAATGAGCATTATACCCGTATTGTTTGAATATTCTTTACCCCAAAATAGCGAATTGTAGCAAAGCAAAATGCTTTCTTGTTTTCAAATTTGCAGGCATCCTACCATCGAGGGAAGTCCATTTTATCAGCCTGACACCAAAGGTCCACAGAAGCACATCACCAACTGTGCGGGTGCTGGCACAGGATGAAAGCTGAGGGCCCTATCTGGTATTCCTGCAGTCCCTCAGCCCTCAGACACACACACCTCTTGGTCTGCTTCTCATCTGGTCTCTAAAGGGTAGGAGAGCAACAGCCAGGACCACAAAGAGTGCACAGCCCCTACGAATCTGTGAGAGGCTGTTAGTCCCTTATTCAGCCCAGGGACAGGGATAAACTTTGTGGAAATTGCCCTGAGATATTAAATGTCCACAAAGAGCAGATGGGAGATCTGCTTCTCGGGGGTCTTGTTCCAAAGGCCCCTCCACTCCCAGCGGCTGGGGTCCGCCCCGCTTCCCACAGAAGCAGGAGAGGCTGAGTGGGTGTTGCTTCTGTTCCAGGCTGAGGTTTTGGCTCAGACTCTAAGAAAGAGGGAAGCTGCCTGGGTGGAGAAGTCCTATTCATAGTTCCACTGCTGGGGAGGGCTGCCCTTGTCATGCACGGGACCTCTCTCCCCATCTGTAAAATGGGTGAGGAGGCTGGCCTCTGATGAATGTTGGAGATGCAATGTGTGTGGGTAGGGCTTTCAAATAAAAAACAAAAGATGTGATTTGAGCATAAATCATTGTTATTATTTCTCCCCCACACAGCCAGTGCTCTATTGTTCCTCTTCAGAAACTGTTGCTGCTTAGCCCACAACGCCCACACCACCAAGCTCTGGCTTCTGTGTTGTTCAGTGGGTGGCTGCCCTTACAGCACAGGACAGCCTTGTTAGCTGCTCTGACATCTTTGCTCATTAATTAAATGAAAACTTTAAAATACACACCAAGATGGTGATTTCCCGTAAACACTTGAAACTTTCTGCTTTAAATGAAAGCGAAAGTCCTCTTTCACCTTCTGTCCCAATACAATGCATGCACACCAGTCGTTTCACCTGCCTTTAAGGAACCCAAGCTGGGGGGAGCCGAGGTGCTGCTGGGCAGGGACACAGCGGTGCTGGAGTTTCTGAGGCTGGAAGACTGCCAGGTACTCAGGACCACAGACCTCGGGGATTGACGAGGGGATGGGAGGCTCTTTACTGCTCTTTCTCTTACATGGCCTCCATAAATATTTCCTTTTTATTATTCTTTTTGCTGTTTTCAGATTTAGTTTATGGATGCAGTTAATGCTGTATCTGGATGTCAAGGGAATTACTATCCTTGTTAAGATTCTGGACACTTGGGGAGATTTTCTTTGGCTTTTTCTCCCCAGAAGTAAGCACATCGAGTGGATGGCGAGAGGTTTATTTTTTTTCCCGGGTGCCCTGGTGTGCATTTGTTGGGAGTGACTTTTAAGCACCAAAGAGAGCATTCCTTCAAACATGTAATGTGCTTTAATGTTGGCTGAGAAAGGTGATCATCCCTGTCTGTAGTTATGGGGGAAAGTACCCTGCTTTTTAAGATTGATGAAGGAGCAACAAAGGCAAAGCCGATGGAGGCCCATCGGCTCTGAGTGCACCCACTCTCAGAGCACATCAGCTGCTGAGCCCTGCCCCTGTTCCCATCTGTCCCAGAGCGGTAGGTCTCTGTTTGGCAGAGTGATTAGCTGTGGGTTACTCACTGTGAGATTACTCATGTGGGGCTCTCAGTCAGAGTGTGTGGGGTCAGGTGTGGGGATCAAAATCTGGATTCCTGAGAGAAACTGATCCAGTCGTTTGGACTATTAGTCCCTTTGAAGAGGTGCTTTGGAGGGAAGAGGTCCTTACTGAGAATCAAGGTCCCAATGGCTGCTCTCTGTGCCCTTGATAACAATATTTCATAGAGTCATGTGAACAGAGCCAGGGTGTGTGTGTGTGTGTGTGTGTGTGTGTGTGTGTGTGTGTGTGTGTAACTTCTCAGCCAAAACGCTTTCCTGCACTTCTGAACCGTATATCTAATGGCTTATGGCTCATCTCTACTTGGATGTCCATAAGCACCTTTAGCACAACATCTACAAAACCCATCCTGTATTGTTTCCCTCAAAATCCATTATTTCTTTTTTCTTATTTAAGAAAACCGTCTGCTAGTCTTCTCAAACCAGATGCATTGATGTTCACCTTACCTCCTTCATTTTTCTTTGTCCCAGTTCAGTTCCATTAAATTGCCAAGTCATTCTTAGACTCACATACAAATATGTTTTTTCAAATCCTTCTGTTCTGCTTTATTCCAATTGCCATCTCCTTGCCTTAGGCTACCATTCTCTGTTAATCTGGCCCATCCAACCCATTCTCCTGGTGCAATAAAGACTGGCATTTAAACATCATACCACCTTCACTGGTTCCATATCCTCCCCACCCCCACCATATAAGGGCCAGGCTGTGTAACATAACTCAGAAGACCCTTTGTGGTCTGATTCCTCTCACTATCCCCCGGCACCTCCAATGGCCTGGCCATATTGAATTACTTGCAGTTCCTAAAACCGTACCTGCTCTTACTGGGCCTCTGCATGTTTTTCCTCTCCTCCTGCCCAGAGCAATCTTCCCCTCTTCACACCTAATTCTAATTTCGCCTTCCATTCTTTGCTTGGATGTTACTCCTTTTGAGAAGCTCTTTCTGCTCAAAGATTGGGCCAAATAACCTTCCATATACTGCTCATACAATGCCCACACAGAACTCCTGAACCAGAGATAAAGCCAATCAGAAGGTAATGGATAGAGGGCAAGACCTCCTACAAGTGAAGACTTTTCTAAAACCCTTCTCACCACAGCTGATCCCCCATCCTGAAGGCACCCGAGAAGTCTTTGTTCGCAAGTGAGCACCTACTTTTCATCACGCACTAGCATTGCAGTGCTGTGCTATGCTGTATGGCCTGCTGAGCCATGAGTCCCCTAGACAAAGCAATGAGCTCTGCATTTTTTTAAATTATTATTTTCAGCTATTATTGTTTCAAGCACTTACTCAGCATTTACATATTTGTTCTAGATTTAAAAAAGAGTATTTTTACACCCAGTTCAATGGTTTTTGACTATATGATGGTTTCCTTTCTTCAATTCTACTTTAGTTAAAACTTTACATTTGTCTCTCTAAGGCAGTACATGGTGTAGACCCACAGTTTTGTACGCTATGCAAAACTATGGTTCATCTTACCCAACTGAAAAATAGTTTGCTGATGCAGTTGGAGCAATAGCAGCAACAACAACAGTGATAGGCAACATAATTGAGCACTTGCTGTATGCTAGGCACTGTCCTGAGCTTACATTTTTTATTTTACTTAATTATCACCAGAATCCTACGGAGGAGGTAGTATTAACGTGTTCATTCCAAAGATAATGTAACCAAGTGTAGAGAAGTGAAGTTTATTTCATAATTAAAATTTGGAAGAGTCAGGATACATACCCAGGCAGACAGACTTTAAAATTAATCCTTTGAATCAGTAACTATGCATTCTAAGGTTGAAATTGAATTAAAATGTGATATTGTGAATGTTTTCTCCTTGGAGTTTTTTTCCAGTGAGAACCAAATAGTCCCATTGGATTTATATCATTAATAATACATAGGAGTGACTGAATTTTATTTTTTAATCAGTTTGACATGTTTATTAATATGTTTTATGTAGCCATTTGGCCTATACCAATCTTTAGCTCCTGTTCCTTCTCTACAGCAGGAATAGTCTCTGAGTCAGGACTGTCCCTGGGGTCCAGCAGCTCACTTTTTGCCATCACATGACTGAACCTGTTAGTCACCAATAAAAGGTTCTTTCTCAGGAAGCCAAACAGAGGTGGTAAAATTTTCTAAACTTTGGATGTATGCCTGAAGGGAAGCGAATAAGTTCCATTCAGGCCTCAAACTGAAGCCAAGAGCTCTCTCCATGTACCATGAGGTACTGCCCGAATCTCCTCTCTCCCTAACTGCAAGTGGATGTTAGGGATTCCTTCCTTTCAGGGAAATGTTCGCTTTCCTCTGAGGATCTGCCACTGGAGAGGCAGTTGTGTCTTGTGAACAAAGACCCTTTTAGAATGGGGGCGGTCAGCATGGTAGGAAGGAAAGCCCTCACTTGTAGGAGACCCCTCACTCTTTCTAGCCATGACCCTTTGATTTTCTCTTTAGAGTGCTGTGCAGACATTATAAATATAAGCTACTGAGTGTGAAGATTAGGAGAACTTTAGAGAACTTCACCTCTGTTTACTACACACATGTTGGCAGAGAGAAGCATTAGCTCAAAATGTTAAACGTAAGTTGGGGCCTGAAGCAGTGCCCAGAGACACCTGCCTGAAACACTGAGGATCAGGGTACAGAGAAGATGAGCAGGGTGACTCCATGGGAAGGAGAGGGACAGATTATATCAGTCTTCTGGCTGCCATTGTCCACATCAGAATTATACTCCTTTGAGTGCATAGAGGCTTTGAGAAGGCCACTCCAAGATGGAGCTGCTCCACAAAGGCTTCTACATAGGGGCTGATGAGGAGTCCTCCTGCCTGTACATATCTTCTCATGAGCTGACAGACTTATCAGAGATGCCCTGCTTCCTATATCAATTCCTTCCTTCACCAATTTCAGGATGTTCACCAGTGGGACTGACTCAAATAGGAATTAATAGGCTGATTGCTGGTGTTTTAAATGCCAAAGTGCTGAGCCAACATTTCTACCAGGGAAAGATGGCTCTCAGATAAGGTCTTTAAGTTCCCATGAGCATATGTGTTTACTGTGTCCAGATAAGTCAACACATTTATTGGGCACCTACCCTGTGCCCAAAACTGGACTAAATTAACTCTGTTTGGCTGCAGCAATGCATACGTTTACCTTTATCCGAGGGAGAACAGAATGACAGAGGGGAGAGAAGGCAGTCATCTTGACAAGTGTGAGTTCTGAAAAATTCTTCCAGTATATACACTTGTCTCACTCATTGGTAAAGTTTCTTTCTTCAGTGTATTTTTATTAAAAAATATTTCTTCTGCCTCCTCCATAGATTAGCCAGATTAGCCTAATAGAACAATGCAAATGGGTAGTATGAAGCCTGGGATGAGACGATGGGAAAAGTGGGCAGCCCCTGAACATGTAGCTGGAAGAAATTTACTTATTTATTTCCTTTTTAAAAAAAAAATATTTTATTGGTTTTTTTACAGAGGAAGGGAGAGGGATAGAGAGCCAGAAACATCGACAAAAGAGAAACATCGATCAGCTGCCTCCTGCACACTCCCCACTGGGGATGTGCCCACAACCAAGGTACATGCCCTTGACCGGAATCGAACCTGGGACCCCTGAGTCTGCAGGCTGATGCTCTATCCACTGAGCCAAACCAGTCAGGGCTTATTTATTTCTTAATAGTCAACACACATAGTTTTTAATATGTGTATGGTCTCTGTTAAACACTAAGAATTTACTGATTAGCCCATAACAGCACTCTGAAGTGGTATTATTATTATCCCCATTTGATGGATAAGAAAATGGGGATACAGAGAGGTTCAGCAACTGCCCAAGGTTACACATATGTGGATTTTATTTGTCCAACAACATGGGGCAAGTTGACTTACCAACATTTACAAACTGGAATATTTTGTACAAAAATATCCAGATTTTGGAAGGATTGACCAAAAAAATAAAAAAAAGGAGAGAAAGAACTCATGGACAGGACATGGACTACAGTGTGGTGATTGTGGCGGGTAAGAGAGAGGGAAGAGATGGAAGAGAGTATAGGGGGATAAATGGTGATGGAAAAAATAAAATAAAGAAAAAAATATCCAGATTTGTGGTGTTTATTTCAAAATTAGAAGATATGATGACACTGGGCCCTATGACAAGCAGAATTGAGCCATAAAATGTCAGCATTTATTAGAAATATGCATAAAATATCATATCTGTTTTGTAGATTCTGCAAAGTCCCCACTCCTGTCTCTGTAGGCACTCTGAAAAACAATGTTTCTGAAAGATTCACTCTGAGATAAAAATCAGACAGTGTTCTAATCTTCTGGTGAGGTTAGGCAATATTACCATTCAATAAATTCTGAGACAAAGGACCAAACACAGTTCCAGACCAAAGGTGCCGCTCCCAAGATGTTGAGATTGCAAGATTCTCAAGTCTTATTCATGAAAGAATAGAAATGCATGAAAAAATGTGCTCATTCCATCTCTAAGAAATTATTTCTAAGAACCCTGATGATCAGGATAATGATATAATCTACTATCTAAACCAGAACATTTATAAGTATAGAGATGATTGTTCCATTTCTCAGTTTATTGCACCTCATCTCCAAATCCACTCTCTATTGCTTGCTCCACTGTAATACAGATAAACTCTATGAATATTTCTCCTTAGCCAGCTGGAATGTGGTGATGCTTTGTCAGTATAGAACACTGGAGGGACACTGGAGGAGGTGAGGTTTCCCTTCCTGATTCTGGTATATTCCTCTCCAGGATATTACACACGTGGTTTCTCCAGCACCTGGCTCTGGTAGCACATGGTGGCCAGCAATGCCAAGCAGCCAGCAGCTTCCCGCAGAAACCTCTTGAACAGTTTTGTAGCCCAGAGCCACCAGGGAGATACCTCTTTGTGCATGGCTTCCCTGGAAGCCCCTGATGACTTTGTCACAAAGTTCTGAGACACAACACCTCCTAGTGGAAAGCTTCCCTCAGTGCTCTAGAAGGCAGAATTATAGTGAGTTCCACCTGTGTGGCACTAAAATGATTGATTTCCCCAGTGAACCACAACCATATCCTCTCCTAGGAAGCCTGGAACTCATGCCTACAGGTATGGGAGTATGTTGCTTCCATGGGTGCTATATCCTAGCCTTGGGGACAGGCTGTACCTTATATCTGCAATCTATAATTCTTTAGAATTCTCTTTAACTCTCACCAGTCAATTCCCATATCCTAATCTCCTGTGACAAATTCTTTATATTAAACTTCCCCTACACAAATTACTGTGTTTCCTGTCTTCTGATTGGGCCCTGATTGATACATAATTGGTACCTAGAGTGAGTGGTCCCAGGAAATAGACTTGCAAAAGATGCATTTGGGGATTGGTTAGGTGTTGCCTTTAGTTTGAGCACAATGCTGAGCTCATTAACAATAGGAGCTGGGATACTAGTAAGCCAAGGCACAAGTAACATCACAGTTAATCAAGTTATTACCTGTGGTGAATTGTGATAAAGCACATGCCTTGAGAGCCCAAGTGACTGGTACACTTGGCCATTCTAATACTCACTACAGGTCTGTGGTGTGGGATGGATCCTTCTGAGTGCACTTGAGTGCGTACAGAAAGAAAATGACAAGCTCAGGTCCTTTTACTCTCAGTTCAAGTCATGGTCTGAGCTTCCATGACAGCCCGAAAAGAATTTCTTATTTCTTGTTGTCATAGGGCTCACTCACATTGCTGAAAATTAAATACAAAATTTAATTGTATTTGTTGATTTTGACAGTTGGATTCACAATCTCACCAAGTTTCTCACGTAAAAGCTAGGGCATTGAATGGGGAAAAACAGGTTCCTGAAACTTAGAATGGGAACATCGGGTTGGATGGATTGTCACCTGAAGCTGACATCAAAGTCTCACCTACCAGTAGAAGTGTCTTGTTCTCCCAATTCTGGGGAGACTAGCCGTGTTTGCTTGAAAACCCTGTGATGACCTCACCCCAGTGGGGCAGATGTCTTGAAGTGGTCTGTCCATTCTCCTCAACACCATCCAGAATCACCCCATGTTGTCACTAACCCATAACTTGGCTCACATCTCAGTTTTCTGCAGGGGTATAGGCACACACTATGGCCCAGGGAGAAGCGGACTGCAAGCCAAAAGGATTGCAAGACTTTTCAAACATATATCCATAGAAACCAGGGGAACACGTGTGTGGGTGGATTCTAAGGGTAATAGACTAGGGAGGGGGGAATGTAATAGTGGATAGGACCAAATTCCTTAGTATCAATGCAATTACTAGTTTTGGAATTTCATGTGTCGGCTCCTGCCATTGGAGGTGGCTCTAACAATAAAGTTGCTGGGTTAACTGAAACTCTGACTCAACAGTGGCCTACATACAGTGAAGTTGAGGTGCCAGAGTATCCCTGGCATGATGTAGAGGAGACAATCTGAAGACTTAGGAAGAAAGGTATTTGAAACTGAGTTTATCATGTGTGACCTATGTGTCCACTAGCCCCACAACTACCACGGAGGTCTGGAAGACTGTCCCTTCACTAAGACATTGAAAAATCTAATAATGAGTGGAGCACCTGCATCTCTGAAAATCTCTGGAGTTGCTCTCTTTTGTAGGCCAGGTATGGCCTTAAGAAATTGGTCATTCGAAAGGGCTCCCTGATTTCAATGGAGCTGATGGGATCCTGGAGTTGCAGAGGGCAAGGTGGGCTCATACTGTGTGTCATTGTGCTTGAACAGCAGGTGTACACCGGCGACACTGGGAGGTATAGTCACCCTTCTGAGGATTATTAATGAACCATTTAGTGCGGATTTAGAGAGCAATATTTGAAGTGTTTGTGTCTGAAATGTAGACCTTTGATTAGGGTCTTTGAAATGGTAACTAACCACCCCTGGAGTGTAGATTTCTAATTTGGAGGATACTTCAACTGTTAACTGCACCTAGGGCATAGATTAAAATTAAATTGTATACACTTATGGACCACATTGAATGTGCTGGAGTATTTTAAAGTAAATTATAGGCGATATAATCAACAGTGTTTCTCACGTGATAATAATCGGCTCCAGCCGAGTGCCAGCCACTTGTTAGATGGGGCACGCATGCTCCAGTTCACCACAGTCCCTACTTCTCCCTGATTTCCCTGTGATAATATGAGCTCCCATTTGTCATCATGTTTGCACTGTCATTTTTTCATAGATGTGTTAAAAGGAAATTGGAGTATTTATTGTGCTCTGTCTCTATCAAAAGAAGGAAAATGAAAAATAGACCTGGGAGGGTTGTCTATGTCAAGAAAAATAGGAGAGAATATAGTTATTATTTGTGAAGACTATGTCTATGTAATTAATGTGCAAAGTGAAGTGAATCCATTCGGAAAGAAAGCTTTTCCAAAGATGGCGGTGGCATGGCCTCCCATCTCATGTGCTTTTCTGTAATGTGACTGGCTACCCCTCAACAGCAGGTGAGATTCACAGATGAGGAAATACAGATGGAATGTTTTGTTCTGAGGTTATCTGCAGCACTGCCAGGTCCCAGGTCCAGTCCTTCTGACTCCCAGTACAGTGCTTATGGAAAACTAAAAGTCAGTTGAATAATAGGGAGTCCTAGACATTGGCTCTGTTTCTAAAGTGTGGTTCCTGGTGGGTGAATGCAAGTTTGGAGAGAGAGAGAGAGAGAGAGAGAGAGAGAGAGAGAGAGAGAAAGAGAATTGGAGATAAAGGCCAGAAGGTCAGATGTAAGAATGTAGAGAGTAAGGAACAAATATACTTGGATCTGGGCTAACAGTGATGTACTTGACCAATAAAATGTGGAAATTACAGGCTAGGACTTCTGGAGCTAGGTCCCCTCTGTGTCAAATCAACCCATGGAAACACAAGCAATAATAATAAACTGTTGTTTTAAGCCTTTAAGTGTGGGCATAGTTGTTATGTAGCAATTGATAACCCAAATAGATACTTTATGAAGTAATCTTGTTTTCTACTTATTGCTTTTCTGCCTGGATCCTATAGGCATTTAAGTCGAGACCTTGTTTTTGTTTAGTTTTGTCCTTGTTGGAGACTGATGTCAAACCTATATTAACTAGCATTTATCCATCATGAATATTCATGGTGCATAACACATATTCAGCTGGCTTCTATTGAACAAATGTTTTTGCTGGTTTGTTTTTTCCCCTGGGGGAAAAGAACTCTAGCCCTTCCTAATAATGTTCTACCTCAGAGATAGGTTCCTGTTCTTCGGCCCTATAGATGCCCCTCACACAGGTATGCAATTTACACTTAAGAATAGTAGTGAATTTGTTTTTCACCTGAGCAAGTAGGTTTGCTACCCTTCTCCAAGAGATTTTAAAGAGAAGTAAATGATGCTGTTTCATGTAAGGTACAGTGGCTTCGCCATGGCCATACTGTAGTGGAAAAAATCTAACCCTTGCCACTGTGACCTTGGGTAAGCCACTATGAATTATCTTGCTGCTAGAACCTTTGCCCAGCCCTGCATCCTCTCTGATCTCTCCTGGCTTCGTTCTTTACTCTGCATATTCTTGCATTTGATCTTGTCTTCACCTTCAATCTGCCCTTTTAATTTAACCATCAATTCACTCTCTCTCTCTCTCTCTCTCTCTCTCTCTCTCTCTCTCCCAAGACTATCCTCACCCACTAGAACATCTCCCTGAGACCTCAGGTGTCTCCAGAAGCCCCTGTTGCTCCTCCTAGATTTCTATGAGCACTGTACTGGGAGTCAGAAGAACTGGAGCTGTGACCTCGTTATGGCTCAACTCTCTCTCTCTCTCTCTCTCTCTCTCTCTCTCTCTCTCTCTCTCCCCAAGACTATCCTCACCCACTAGACATCTCCCTGAGACCTCAGGTGTCTCCAGAAGCCCCTGTTGCTCCTCCTAGATTTCTATGAGCACTGTACTGGGAGTCAGAAGAACTGGAGCTGTGACCTCGTTATGGCTCAATAAGCTGTTTGGCTCCAAGCAAACGCTTCACCATTGTTTCCTCACCTGGAAAAGATGAAGGAGTGAGCTCCTTCTAGCTCCACGTTCTTACTCTCATATTCTAATTCCTGGTCAGCTTTTGGCCTTCCTCATCAGGCAAAGCGTTTCTCTTTCTAACACTTGCAGGCTCTTTGAGCACTTCCTTAAGTATAGGGGTGGGGTGCAACCACTAATATATTTTATCCCTCTTTCCTTAATATATTATTTTGCACTTTGCCCTTAACTGTTTTAGAAATCCCAGCGAATATCTGCAAAGATTAAATCCAAGCTTATTGTGGTTTTCGAATTTCAGAAAAGCAATTGCATCATCCATCATTTAGCTCAGCTACACAATAATCAGATCGAGATCACATAATAACCTTTTTCATAACACAACAAAACAGCGGAGTTCAAATAACGCCTTTACCGAGACCCTAATCTATTGTTCCAAACAATTAAACAGCATTCCTATCAGAGAGGCCATCTTTTTCCTGCCCAGGCCAGCGGGCCCTACTTTGGGAAAGATACACACAGACAGGAAACCACTCCTCTTCCTCTTCCTCCACCTGGCCTCAATGCCAGGACCTGGCTCCGGAAAAGGCCTAGGGTGGTCCTAACTGCGCTGGCCCCTCCACTCCGAGGACCTGAGGGGGAGCCCAAAGCTGGGGTGTCATCTGAGGTCTGTCCTGTGCACAGAATCCAACCACTGAAAGGGGGCCTCCCACTCGGGTGTTTATCTCATTCTATTTCCTGAGACCCAGCCCGGCCAACACAGCTCACAAATGCTATCAGCATTCTGCTCCTTCCCCTGCAGATATGCTTGGGAACAACTTCGGAATAGAAAGACTTTAAACAATGAACGGCGTTTGAGATAGAATTAGGGCTAAGTCCTGAGCAAACAGCTGGTTGAAATATATCTTTATCTGTGACTGTCTCTAATTTAAATAACCCATAAGATGTTTGTTCAAAACACTGGCCATATCTGGCTATGCTGCCTTGATGAATTCCCACCTCCCTCCTCCCCCTACTTTCAACTTCTGGAAGAAAATGACATCTTTTCCTGAAAGTCAATAACTTTTCCCTCCTCTCAGGACGCACTCCCACCGGAGTCAGCACTGGGTCAGTTTTCCGAGGGCCGTTGCTGCGTCCTGCTCAAAGTTGCCCCGGCAGCCGTCCCTGGGCTGGACTGGCATTCAGGCCAGCACTTTTGGGGTGGTACCGTGTGAGGAATGCTGCTTTCCCCTAGTCAGGAGTACTTGGCATTCAGCTGCCTGTCTGCCCAGGCCTTTCTGATCTTCAGTTCAGTTCTCATTGAGTCCTTTGCAGACTATGCCACTAGGGAACAAATTACATGGAGAGTCATCAGTATGAAATGTGCATGTCATGAACAAGGTGAGTGAGGGGTCAGGTGGAAAGCTGTAGAAGGAGGAGCAGAGAGGAGGGCAGCCCTGAGCACTGTTGCACAGACAAGGGCTGGAGGAGCAGCCCAGGGCAGGTGTGCCCTTGAACCTCGGGTTTACATCTGCAGTAGGAACCACACACACACTCCCCCAAGGAAGGTGATGGTTCTTTGATGGTGGGATTCCTGTTGGACCCCTCCCCTTTTGGTCTCCCCCACCCTCAGTATCAGGAGATTCTCGGAGCTCTCTCGCCGACATTTCCTTGTATCTCCCAGATAAAGGGACAAGCTGTGCCTGTGTTTGTGTGTCAGCATGTGTGTACCTGTTGTCCTCGTGGCCTCCCTTCAGACACCTAGATCAATGCGTCACTAGAAGGGTGTTGTCCACCTGCCTGGGCCTAGTGGAATCCACTCGCAATGACTGCCTGTAAACTCCACCCCAGGGACAAAACGAGAAAAAGTGCCCATGAGCCCTTGCAGCCAGGGGTGACACAGGCAGCCCTTTTCACTGACTCTAGTTTCCATGTCTTCCTTGGGGCTGGTGTGTGAAGAGGCCTGACCAGGACACCCTGCTGGCCTGCTCACCCTGGGAGGCGAGAGAAGTGCCAACCTTTCCAGGGGTTTCTTTCACCAGATGTGAAGGACCCAGCTGTGCTCCAGCTTCTTCTTTTTTCCACCCCGTGAGTCCAAAGTATTTTAAGGAAATGGATTTTGCTGGGTGGCACAGAATAAAAAGTGCATAAATAAAAGGGACCTAAGATCGGGTGTTATAAATATGCCAAGCTTCCTTTCATGCCATGATTTATGGGCCTTCCTGCCTGCCTGTCATGGTAACTCTGCTAACCCTGATGAGTAAGCTGTACGGGGCATCTTTTTGCTTTCCCGATAGGAATAGATGCTTGACTCTATGCAAATGGCTGTAATTATCAAGAAGCCGGCTCACCATATAGCAGTGCAGCACGAATACGCAAGTTCCATTCAGAGCCCCCTGGAAATCATCACATTGCTAATTATAAATGTGGCCGCCAAGACCCCGGCTTCCTTCCATTCTTCTCACATCCTGCAGATGGCCAAACTTAGGACCTGGTCACCAGAGTCCCCTGGAATGGCAGCTGGCGGCTTGACAAGGCGGTGTTTGGGCTTTGGGCTGTGGCAGAACCCGTGAGCGTCTCCGCCTCGATCACAGGGTGGGTTCTGCCTACGTAGTCAGGAGCCACGCCTGGCATGGAGCCCTCACTGGGGCACTCCAGGGGGACACACATGCCGCCTTCTTGATCGCTGGGCAACCCTGGCTCAGCTATAGTTTTGTCCGAAGGACCTGCCCTGCTTTAAGGGTGACTTTCCAGAATTGGGAGGGTGGCATGGAAGGTGTATTATTTCATCAGCCCTGAGGCAGGATTTGGATCTGGCATGTACACTTGCTCTAGATAGTCTTTTTTAAAAGTAAAGTTTGGGACCACCTTTCAAGAAATACAGTATTTGCCTCCATCCAGTGCCCATGGTGCCAACTTGGCCTCTCCTCTCCTCCCTGGAAACAGAGCAATGTCCTTGTATACTTCTAGCCCTGAGGTTCCTAGGTAGTGAGTGGTTCTGGATTTTCTCTTCATTATTATTTTAAATATGGCTGGGAGTCTGCTGGGCTGTGTGCATCCAACAGAGAATCAATGTGAGAAAACGTGTACTACTACCGGTCCGGGCTTCTGAGAACAGTGGGAAGATCGCGGACTCAGAATCCACATCCTGGATTAGCAGTGCCTCTGTCCCTCCCTGGCTGTGTGACTTTGAGCAGGTCACTTAATCACGCTGGACTCCAGCTCTTTATTTCTGTAAAATGAAAGATGTACTAGGAGCTTTTCTAATCACTGATATCAAACATTAAGTCATTTAACAGCTGTTGGTGGTTCCCTTGTGCCAGACCACCCGCAGGTTGTTGAAGACCAGGTCACTGCCCTCAAGAGGCTCTCCCTGCACACTGGGGACCAGACAAGCCCAGAGCAAGCAGCACCACCCACAGGACTGCAGACACAGAGGCCAGGTCTCCACGTAGGGAAGGACTTGCTGCCCAGTAGCACAGAGCCCGGAGTCCAAGGTCACACCCTTCCTGGGCAGCCACATCCCATGATGCAGAGATGCCAGGGGGATAAAGGCCCAACACAGGACGACAGAGTGCCATGTTTGTTTCAGAGACTGTAGTTGGGCTGAGGCTTTGTAGGGCCTGAGTTGCACTTGGCTTCTCCTTGTTCCTGATCCTGCTTTGCCTTTCCCCTCACAGGTGCCCATCTCTAATCCACATCTTGCCCTCCAAACTCCATCTCAGCATCAACTTCCAGGGATCAGACTGCAGTAGACCCAGAAGGTGGTTCGGGCCATGGAGATGATTGAGTGGTTGGAGGAGGGCAGGGCAAGGCTCAGAGTCCATTCTTGTGCTTTCTCCCTTGCTGCCATTGCTGTGGAAAGGTTGCTCCCTGAATACCTCCTGTCTTAGTTTGCTCTCCCTCCAAAGCGGAGCCTGAGATAAGGCCTGGGGTTCTTGGGTTTGTTAGGTGGCACCAGGAAGCAGAAGTAAGAAGTGAGGAACGTAAGGAGGAGGACAGGTGCCCATCTCTAATCCACATCTTGCCCTCCAAACTCCATCTCAGCATCAACTTCCAGGGATCAGACTGCAGTAGACCCAGAAGGTGGTTCGGGCCATGGAGATGATTGAGTGGTTGGAGGAGGGCAGGGCAAGGCTCAGAGTCCATTCTTGTGCTTTCTCCCTTGCTGCCATTGCTGTGGAAAGGTTGCTCCCTGAATACCTCCTGTCTTAGTTTGCTCTCCCTCCAAAGCGGAGCCTGAGATAAGGCCTGGGGTTCATGGGTTTGTTAGGTGACACCAGGAAGCAGAAGTAAGAAGTAAGGAACGTAAGGAGGAGGAGGAGGAAAATCCACATGGTGGGCACTGTTGAGCTGCCTCACCCCATGGATAATTGGGCTCAGTCCTTCTGGGGACCCTCTAAGGAACATATAGAATGCGCCTCAGGATTTCCTTCTATTCACTGACTCCCAGTCTTGTTGACTAAGGGCTGTTTGACCTTCCACACCCTCCCCCCACCTGCCAGGCTGACTTGCTCTTGGACTGAAGGAGCTCTGAGGGCTTTGGACAAAGACCTGAGGCTGAAATGATGGAAGACACAGTGGGCACTTGGAGTGGCCCCACTGGCAGCGTGACAAAGACCATCTCTCACAACAGCAGCTTCAACAGAAGGGGGCTGAGAGGGTGGTATGGGGCCCTGTGGTTTCTGCAGCCTATTCACTTGGGCCCCTATATTGTGTGGCTGCCATTCCATAATCTTCCCATGGGACACTGAGGCCCAGCTGGGCCATAGACAGGCTTTGGACATGGCATTTTGGACAAAGACCTGAGGCTGAAATGATGGAAGACACAGTGGGCACTTGGAGTGGCCCCACTGGCAGCGTGACAAAGACCATCTCTCACAACAGCAGCTGCAACAGGAGGGGGCTGAGAGGGTGGTATGGGGCCCTGTGGTTTCTGCAGCCTATTCACTTGGGCCCCTATATTGTGTGGCTGCCATTCCCTAATCTTCCCATGGGAGACTGAGGCCCAGCTGGGCCATAGACAGGCTTTGGACATGGCATAGGGAGTGGCAGCGGTGCCTTGCACTGGCCTGAAAACCCAGGGCAGTGCCAGGCCCACAGTGCCTGAATCTCACAGCACAGAGTCTGCATTTGGGCTCAGGAGCCAAATGACATGGGCTTTGGCACTTAGGAGCTGTGAGATGGGATCCTCAAAGTGATGGTCCGAAAGGATGGTCACGAGGCTCACATGCACAGGGCCCAGCACAGAAGGTGGTATGGGGCCCTGTGGTTTCTGCAGCCTATTCACTTGGGCCCCTATATTGTGTGGCTGCCATTCCATAATCTTCCCATGGGACACTGAGGCCCAGCTGGGCCATAGACAGGCTTTGGACATGGCATAGGGAGTGGCAGCGGTGCCTTGCACTGGCCTGAAAACCCAGGGCAGTGCCAGGCCCACAGTGCCTGGGTCTCACAGCACAGAGTCTGTGTTTGGGCTCAGAAGCCAAATGACATGGGCTTTAGCATTTAGGAGCTGTGAGATGGGATCCTCAAAGTCAGCGGTTCTCAACCTGTGGGTCGCGACCCCTTTGGCGGTCGAACGACCCTTTCACGGGGGTCGCCTAAGACCATCCTGCATATCAGATATTTACATTACGATTCATAACTGTAGCAACATTACAGTTATGAAGTAGCAACAAAAATAATTTTATGGTTGGGTCACAACATGAGGAACTGTATTTAAAGGGCCAGAAGGTTGAGAACCACTGCTCAAAGTGATGGTTCGAAAGGATGGTTCACGAGGCTCACATGCACAGGGCCCAGCACAGAGTTTACAGTCAACACTCATTAGGGGTCAGTGTTCTTAGATCTTCAACTGAGTGTCTTTCTTGCAATGGGAGTCTGAACACCGCTTCCTCAACCCACACTACAGCTGTGGGCTATTGCTCTATTGTCCATTATAATAACCTCCACAATTGCAAGCCCAGGAATGCAGACACATTTTCCCAGCTGTGTGACAAGTATTTCCTTCTCGGTCTAATGTGCAAACGGGCAAAAGAGGCATTGTTGACATTAAGAATGGACTTCACCCCTTTCCCACCTCGAGCTTCTTGGGCAAGGTCTGTTGCTAACTCAGAGCTCCTCTGAGGTCACTAAGTGCTTCAGGATAGCTCTTTTAATGCTTGCACCCTTTATGCTTCATGAAACAAACTGCCTTTTCAGCAGTTTTGTTTTATGTTTATTGAATTGTTTATTCTACAATAAACCTGATGAGAAGCATGCTTCATTATTCTTGAGTTCCACCCCAGCAGAAATATAATAATCGTGGATTCAAGCACTTCTGGTTGCTTGTACTAGTATGTTTCATTCATCCTTTAATTCCTCCCCAACCTCTCAGCATCTTGTGGACGCTGGCACACCCCATCCTGGGGTCAGTTTTGGAAGGGGGAGCCCTCGCTGGTTTCAATGCTCTAAAGGATATAAAATCAGGACAATACAAGGGTAAATAGTAGCACAAGACACTTACAGCCAAGGACTCCAAACTCCTGCTAAGGTTCCGGAACTGACTCTGCCACTTGGGAAGGAATTTTATTGGGATCAATAATGTCCATCCCACCATGTAAAGCACTTAGCATAGTGCATGGAACATATAAAGCTGAAGACAAGTCCTGTTTGAACTGTAGCACGATATACTGGAACTGACAAAGGTTTTGAATTTGGACACATGTGGTTGAAATATTGGATGCAATGTATCTAGCATGTCTTCGGTTTGAATTTCAAAACCCCCATTTAAAGTTTTTAAATTTTTCACCCTAGCTGGTTTGGCTCAGTGAATAGAGCCTCAGCCCGTGGTGTTGGGTCCAATTCCATTGAAGGGCATGTACCTCAGTTGCAGGCTTGATCCTCAATCTGGTTGGAGCACATGCAGGAGGCAACCAATCGATGTTTCTCTCTCTCTCTCTGTCTCTCCCCTCCCTTCCACTCTCTCTAAAAGTCAATGGAAAAATACCCTCAGGTGAGGATTAATAAACAAACAAAAAAGCTTTTAAACTTTTCTTCATAACAGGTATTTTTACCCGAGAGGTGCTCCATGCACCTCCTGGTGACCAGTCATTATGGTGTTACGGCGTTAGGGCCACTGGTCTTTTATAATATAGATTATAATTATTCATTACTATGTCCAGGCACAAAGAGAAAGAGAAGGAGAGAAATGTGTATATTGAACTGGGGGTTGGGAGACTGGGAAGGAGGGAGGGCCCACAGCCTCTCTGCTGGCTCTGGCTGAGTGGGATCGTGGAAAGCACCTCCCCCAGGAGAAAGGACACTCTGGACAGTCCTCATTGATGCAGACCATGGGAGACATCGAGGAAATGGTTATGTGAGTAGGATCTTTGGCTAAAAGCTGGGATGGGAGTAGGAGCTGGAGGAGGGGGTGCCATGGTTCTCCAGGGAGTTGAGCTGTGTAGGATGAGGTGGCTGGTGGGTTTATGCCGAGTCTCAGGTCTGAGCAGGTATAAATGAGTTCAGGAACTTGGCATTGCAATGATTATTTTCTATGCTGTGGCTGGAAGGAGGTATAAAATAGAATATTTCTAATGCAACTGAATCTATTCAAAGCACTAAACTTCATTTAGTTTTTATTATGATGTTTTTCAATCCATTTTCAAGAAACCAAAGAGGTGTTTTCTGAAGATAAATGATAGGGTGCAATCATGCTGGGCTCCCGGACTTTCTGAATGCTGGGGTGGAGAGGCGGCCAGGCCTTATCTGGGTGTGAACAGAACTCCAGGGAGAATAGTCAGGGGAGAAAGAAAATGAGATCACTAACACTTTTTTTAGTATTTACTCTCTCTAGGTGCTGCTTCTGCATATGTAATATGTTTAGTCCTATACGATCCTGGAAAGAAGTTTACTTTGTAAATGAGGGTGTGCAGGCTGAGAGAGGGTGAGTAATGTGCACTGTCTGGGAGCCAGCATCCCACAAAGCTGGCTGGGAGGAGGCTTCCCCTGACCAGCAGCCACGACTCCCAGGGAACAGTGTGGCCAGAGCAGACACCCCGCCCCTCTGACCTCCACTCCCATGTGCAGATGCCTGAAGTTCTATGATAGAAACTCAAACACGAAAGGCTTTCATTTGTGATAAAAAGCAACACTCCATTAGATTTTGAATGAAAGAAAGTAAAAAAATCAGGAAGGCTTGTGTTTCTGGTGATATGTTTCCTCCATTTCATAACTTTGTGGCTGGTGGCAGCAAGTCCCAAGGTCAAGGGCCGGGTATCAGTGTTGCTGAAGGAGGAGTAAGGTCTGAGTCAGCCAAGGAACTCGCAGCCCTTCTGGTAAGTCAACAATGACCTGCATACAAATGAGGGAACCGTGATAAGAGTCTGGGCTTTCAGAAAAAAATTTCCACTTCATTTTTACTTCTATGTATAAAATGATAGAGAATGAAGAGGGGAGAATAGCAGATAACGCAAAAGGGTAATATAAGAGCAACAAAACCAACATGCACTGAACAATAGTTTACAAAGTTAACACTGGAGAAGATATTTGCTCTCTTGACATACTCTGGAATTATGGGGGTGGAAATGAGTGGGAGATACTGAACATCTTCTGGCATTATGTAGGAAAATAAATGCGAGAGATGAATTTCAAAATGAGCAAGTTTGGTGGGAAATCATACAATAGGATACTGTACAGCAGTGACAATAAATTAACTAGAGCTACAAGTAGCCACATAGATAAATCTCAAATATATAATGTTGAGAGAAGGTTACATGTTGTATTGTATTGTTACATAAGTTTAAAAACCGTGCAAAACAGTTAGTTCTATAAATTGTTTAAAGGTACATGCACATGTAAGTATAGTCATGCATGGGATGGATAAATACCAAATCCAGGGTGGCAGTTAACTCTGAGTGGGGAGGGAAGAGGATATTTGGGATAAGAATCAATACAGAGAGTGCCCATTGCTTTTGTGATGTTCCTTGGGTAAGCTGAGTAGGGACAAATTAATACTTGATAAATTAGTCTCTATGTGTTTTTTATATCTGAAATGTGTCCTAATAAATAAGAGAGAAGTAGGTGAGAAAGATTAATTTAGCACAGTCATATAAAGGGCAAGAGGGCCATACAGCCGAGGAATGATTCTAAGATCCCCTTAAAATGGTTTGAACAAATGTAGGACCCTATGGTACTGCTTATTTGGCTAACTGTAAAAGACAGCTTAAATGTGACATTTGGAAATTGTTTTTGCTGATGAATCAAACACTTTATATGGCCTAACCTCTCACTTTATGCAAATATAATGCCAGTTACACAGTAGAAAAATCTCTTGTGGGTGATTCATTATAGGAAACTGATGTTTTCTTTACTAGTCTTTTTATCTTGGCAAATTTTAAATATTTTAAATGTCAAAAAGGAGGAAGAACAATACTATATGCTGTCCTTTTGGGGCAGGATAGCTAATTCAACAATAGGAGGCCGGATTCAGGATGAATAGAGGTGGTGCATTCAGTTGTAGCCAATCCCCATCCTTGTAAATTTGTAAAATCAGAAACTTGAATTATTATAAAATTGGAAAATAAAATGGGACTATATCAAATTAATATTTTTATTTATATCTTTAGACTTTTGTCTATTAAAATATCATAATAACCTTTACAACACAAAGAGCTTTTATAAATTCAAAGGAAGGAAAATACACTTTAAAAAATGGAAAGGGAATATGAAAAGACAGTTTACAGAAAGAAACACAGATAACCAAAGACAGTTTTAATTTGTATCTCTCTAATAATTAGTAACACTGAGGATTTTTCATATGTCTATTGGCCATCTGTATGTCCTCTTTGGAGGAGTGTCTATTTAGGTCCTTTGTCCATTTTTTAATTGGATTGTTTATCTTCCTGGTGTTGAGTTGTGTAAGTTCTTTATATATTTTGGAAATTAACCCCTTATCAGAAGTATTATTGGTGAGTATGTCCTCCCATACAGTGGGTTGACTTTTCATTTTTTTGATGGTTTCTTTTGCTGTGCAGAAGCTTTTTAATTTGATATAGTCCCATTTGTTTATTTTTTTTTTCTTTGTTTTCCTTGCCCTAGGAAATCTTTTGGCAAGTTATTGCTATGCAAGATGTCTGAGATTTTACTGCCTGTTTTCTTCCAGGATTTTTATGGTTTCATGACATACTTTTAAGTATTTTATCCATTTTGAGTTTATTCTTGTGTATGATGTAAGTTGGTGGTCTAGTTTCTTTCTTTATTTTTCTAAATACCTGTCCAATTTTCCCAACACCATTTATTAAAGAGACTTTTTATTCCATTGTATGCTCTTGTCTCCTTTGTCAAATATTATTTGACCATAAAAGTGTGGGTTGATTTCTGGACTCTGTTCTGTTCCATTGATCTATATGCCCATCTTGTGCCAGTACGAGGCTGTTTGGATTACAATGGCTTTCATTAATAGTCAAAGATATGCAAGGAAAAACATTGGGGTTTCATTTGCATTTTAAACCTTTTTATACTTATCAAATTGCAAAATGTTAGAAAAATTGAAAAGACCACCTTCCTATCATGACGTTGGTTCAGGTGCATGCTATAGGTATTGTTTTTCTTAGGATAAGAACCAGTTTCATAAGGAGAGGAAAATAGGTCTGCCTTCTGAATTGTCATTGTAATATAACTTAAATTATACTGAAAATTCTATATAAAATATCTCCAAATTAACCTAATATAGGTAGTTTAATTTCTTCTGCTGATCAATCTTTAGATAAGATGTTTAAGAAGTTAATTAAAATATAGCATGTTATCTATGTGTGGCAAGCCATTAGCCATTACCAACTATTAAATCAACACTAAAATTAGTTTATCAGATTAGCTACTAATTAGTCACACACTCTTTTTCTTCAAAACTTTTTATAGTTTTGAGCAGAAAATACAATGGCAATTTATATATATACTTATATATTTACTAGTAACCCAGTGCACGGATTTGTGCACATTGAAAGGAAATTAATTAGAAGGTGGCCAGTGGGGCAGGACTGGGCGAGATGGGTTGGACACACCCTGGAGCCAACCTCCCTCCATCCCTCCCCAGCATCTGCAGAGTGAGCGGGGTCCCTCTGGCAGGTGGGGTCCCTTGGCCTGGCCTGCATGGATCAGGCAGAAACCAGCTCTCTGACATCCCTGAGGGGTCCTGGAGTGTGAGAGGGCACTCTGCAAAGTTGCTGTCCTACAGGGTGTGGAATGCAAATGCAAGTGTGCAATAAACCAGATTTGGGGCCAACAGTGCCCCAGCAACAACATAACCCACAGCTGAAGGTGGAATTGCGCAGTGAGGAATCAGGCTCCCTCCTCTCTGGTTTCGAGGTGCATCACCTGAGAACTGCTGCTGCCAAGTCACTGTAGCTCTATAGCTCCTGCATTGAGTGTCTTCCCCCTGGTGGTCAGTGCACATCATAGCGACCTCCATTAGTATGGGTGGAAGAACACTTAGCAGCCTTTTATATATATATATATACTAGAGGCCCGGTGCACAAAAATTTGTGTACTCGGGGGGGGAAGAGGGAGTCCCTCAGCCCGGCCTGTGCCCTCTCGCAGTCTGGGACCCCTCAGGAGATAACGACCTGCTGGCTTAGGCCTGCTCCCGGGTGGCAGAGGGCAGGCCCAATCCCTAGGTGCAGCCCCTGGTCGGGCTCAGAGCAGGGC
>NW_005359064.1:273414-275313 GCF_000412655.1 Myotis brandtii | reverse complement strand
TCCGAAGGGCAGCGAGCCGGGGAGCAGGCCAGCCCCGTATAGGCACGAGCGCACCGACTCCAACGTGTCATAGATGCTGGGGTCCTTCACCACGAGGCCTGCCAGGGCCAAAGACAGGAGGGAGGGCCGTCAGAGGGCACGGCTGGTGGGAGGGGGGGGGGGCACAGCAACTTCCTATTAACCATCTATGTGGCCCTGGGCAAAGTCCCAACCCCGAGTCCCACGTGCCTGTCTGTAAAATGAATGATACACTCAAATCCTTACGCGGACCTCTTATGTACGCCACGGAAGAGATTTAAAAACCGGCTCTTCGAGCCTGGGTGTTCCCATCTGTAAAATGGAGAGACTAATACAGTGGGGCCTTGACTTACGAGTTTAATTCGTTCTGAGACCGAGCTCGTTAAGGAGCTCGTTAACTCAAATTACTCTATCAACTCAATGCAAAAAATTGGCCGAGAGACAGCTGGTATCTCAAAAAACTCGTTAGTCAGGACACTCGTAAGTCAAGGCCCCACTGTGTGTGTGTGTATGTGTGTGTGTGTGTGTATATATATATATATAGACTAGAGGTCAGATGCACAAAATTCGTGCAAGGGCCTTGGCCCCGGCCGCCACCCGCCATCAAAGTAGTCCCCACCCGCTGCAGCTTTGTCTGGAAGGAAGGACATCTGGAAGGACATCTGGTCTAATTAGCATACTATGCTTTTATTATTATAGATATTATACATATATAATACGATATTGTATAAATGTATTAACTTTAGTGCTCTCTCCATAATAAATTCTCCTTTACTTTCTTTTGTAATGAAATGAAACTTACAAGGAAGTTAATTTGGCATATTCAAATTTGCGTACTATGCAATAGCTAAGCATAAGTAGTGGGAAGCCCATTAAAAAGAAAATAAACACGCAAATTTTAGTTTTATCCTTTCTTATTTTACAAGTTTCAAATATCTACAATCAGCATCAAGTTAACATGTTTTCCTAATGTGATTAGTCATGGAATATTTGCCCTTCATACACATTATATCACTCATTCTTCATAGAATGGCTTAGAGAATAGACAGGTTTCTGCGTACATGGTACGTGGAGGGGAAAGGAGTCCAAGCTGTCTGCTGCAAGAGAGATTTAGTCTAAGAAACATGCCCATGCCATGAAATTAATTATTATGAAAAAAGAAAGCCTCCAGGACTTAAAATTATATTGCATTAAGAAAGTTAAAGTAAATTAAAAGCCCTAAAACAATCCACATTATTTCAAGGTCCCAATGGCACATTAATTATGCCTTTCATTTTGTCTCTTTTGTAAATATAGGCAGTCTCAGAATTAAACTACTTCACTAATAAAAGGCCATTGCATAGAAACATCCATTGATCCTCTGTCCTCTTAAAATGTCACAGAGCATCAAAGTTCCTGGCTACCCCTGACCCAACCAATGCCCCAGACCCATTGCTCATGGAGGCCCTGTGCTAATTTCCCGTTTCAACTTCTCTTAATGCCTTAAGGCTTCCAGCACTGGGTCTTTGGAGTACCCTAGTAGTGATTCAACTGTGTTGATTCCAACTGTGATGAATTAGGCTTTGGGGGCTAGGCGGAGACTCTGCCCACTACTGAGAACATTTGGGTCAACTGTGAGTCTTTACCACATAATGATCAAGAATGCAGCTCTGGCCTGGCTGGCTTGGCTCAGTGGTTGAGCATCAACCCATGAACCAGGAGGTCACAGCCCAGTCAAGGCACATGCCTGGGTTGTGGGCCCAATCTCCAGTAGGGGGTGTGCAGGAGGCAGCCGCTCAATGATTCTCTCTCATCATTGATGTTTCTATCTCTCTCTCCCTCTCCCTTTCTCTCTGAAATATATATCTACACTAATAAAAGAGAAACATGGTAATTAGCGTA